>NC_086453.1:315759969-316009823 GCF_028390025.1 Pseudophryne corroboree | reverse complement strand
GGCGTGCGCCACAAGCGTGGGCCGGGCCCTCTTCTGTTTTGTCTTCCACAGAGGACCGAAGCGAAAGAGATGGGGCGGACTCCGTGGCGGACGAGGATTGGCTGGAGGATAACGAAGGATCCGGGTCGGAGAGGTCGATAGCATCCGGTGAGTTGGTGCAATCTATATCGGTTTCCACCACTAGCTCGAGTTCGCGAAGCTCTTCTTCCTCCGCTTCCTCCTCTTCTTTAGCGTCGCAGGCGTCCGACGCGGATAGCACTGCTAGGGCAAGGAAGGAGGCCGAGAAACTTGCCAAAAGAGCGGCAAGGCAGCAGAAGAGGCGCAAGCGACGCAGGCGAATGAGTGTAGAGGAGCGTAGGGCAAAGAAGCGGCGCGATCTGCCGGGAGTAGTGCGCTGCGAATACACCGCAGTTATGAGGGGGGCTGCGAGATAGCTGCCGCAAGAAAATATGTAGGGGTGACTTCGTGGACTTATTCGTCTTGACGAGGGCCATGAAGAGGGATTACAAAGCGGCGGCCGCTAAGACAGGCATGGGTACTGAAGCTTTCCGGTCTTTTGATAATTGGCTGGCCGGTTTTTGGGTGTTTGCGGCATGCTATTTGGAGGATAGGCCGGAAGAACACATGAATATCATCCGGTACCTTCATCTAGTGCATGACATGCAACGCACGTCCGCAGGCTCGGAATGGCGCCAGTACGACCAAGAGTTTCGGGAGAAACAGGATGGGCTGCGGGTTATGGATTTTGGTTTCAAAGACGTGGAGGTCTGGCTCAAGGTGACCCGGGCGTCACAACAAGAGGCGGAGCCCCAGAAACAGGGGACAGGGGTGCGTCGCGCGGGGTCATCAGCCCAGGGGGCGGCCGCGGACGGAGGAATGGCCAGGACAGGCGGGTTGGCCGCTCGCGGGGGCGGCCGGTCTGCCACTCGGGGGAAATGCTTCGCATTTAACAGCGGAACATGTTCCTATGGCAAGCAGTGTCGGTTTCGTCACTCCTGCCACCATTGTGGGGGAGCCCACCCAGCCTCCTCCTGTTTCAAAGGGGGGCGACAGGGAAGCAAGGGGAAGCAGCCTTACTCTAAGCAGACCGCGAGCGGGACCGCTCAGCAGAGCCCCAACGCCAGTTAAGTTGGCAACGATGGGCAAATGGCTGCATATGTATCCAAATAGAGATGATGCTAAGTTTTTGTTAGACGGTTTTAAGTTTGGTTTTCGCTTGCCTGTTGCAAGCGAGGTATCAGTGCGGGCGCAGAGAAATCTCCAGTCAGCGCGGGCATTGCCTACCGTCCTGCGGGAGAAAGTAGATAAGGAGATCAGGTTGGGCAGGATGGGGGGGCCTTTTAGATCACCCCCGGTGGATGACTTGGTCATCTCCCCGGTCGGGGTGGTTCCGAAGAAGTCCCCGGGCGCTTTTCGGCTTATACAGCATCTGTCTTACCCGCCGGGGGCTTCGGTCAACGACGCAATACCACCGGCCTTTTGCTCGGTGGTGTATCAGTCATTTGACGAGGCGCTAGAGATGGTCCGCAGCTACGGGAGCGGGGCCCTCATGGCTAAGATCGATGTTGAGTCAGCCTTTAGATTATTGCCATTGCATCCTGACTCATTCCGCTTCATGGGTTTCCGGATTGGGACGGAGTATTTCATCGACAAATGTCTGCCGATGGGATGTTCCGTTTCATGCTCATTTTTCGAGCGCTTTAGCACTTTTCTTCATTGGTGTGTGGAGTCGACGTCAGGCGGCCACGGGGTTGCACATTACCTCGACGATTTCCTATGCGCAGGTCCGGCGAACGACACGAAGTGCGCCGATTTGTTGTTTAGCACCCAGGCTCTCTTTTACCACTTCGGTGTTCCTGTAGCCGAGGACAAAACGGAAGGTCCTGACTCCTGTTTATCGTTCTTGGGGATTGAAATTGACACAGTGGCGGGGGAGTGTCGCTTGCCTCAGGACAAAGTGTCGAAGCTCCGCGAAACCATTTGCCGGTTCAAAGGCTCGCGTAAGGTCACGCTGCGTCAGGCGCAGTCCTTGCTGGGCATGCTTAACTTTGCTTGTCGGGTAATTCCGATGGGCAGGGTTTTCTGCCGGAAGCTCGAAAGGGCAACGGCGGGGTGTGCCAGGCCTCATCATTTCGTTCGATTGTCCTCTGAATTAAAAAGGGATCTGGCCGTATGGGCGTCGTTCCTGGAGGATTTCAACGGTGTGAGCATATGGCAAGCGCCAGCCGTAGGCAGCGACCGATTGCAGCTGTTTACCGATGCCGCAGGTGCCTATGGATTTGGTTGTTTTTTGGAGGGATCGTGGTGTGTGGCATCTTGGCCGGAAAGCTGGCATAGGGAGGGTCTTACAAGGGATCTGTTGCTACTGGAACTTTTTCCCATTATGGTAGCCCTGGAAGTTTGGGGAGACCGGTTGGCTAATCGCAGCATAGTGTTTAGATGCGACAATCTGGGCGTAGTGCATGCGATTAATAACCAGAGGGCGAAATCGCTAGTGGTTCTGAGGGTGCTTGGGCACTTGCTTTTGACATGCTTGCGTAGGAATCTATGGTTCCGGGCGCAGCATGTTCCCGGCTTGGAAAACGAAATCGCAGATGCATTGTCGCGGGGGACAGTGGGAGAGGTTTTGGGTTTTGGCACCCGAGGCCGAAAAGCAGGGTTTTCACTGTCCTGATTATGTTTGGCAGGTGATCGGGCCGGATTGGAAGGTCTAGCGTTGCGGTCTGTAGCGCCGGCCACGCTCAAGGCGTACGGACAAGCATGGAGCGAGTGGGAGGCGTTTGTTCAGAGTCGTCAACATCAAGGTAAGAGCAAGCATCGGCTGATGCTCTCTTTTATGTGGCAGCTCTACGTTTCGGGTAGGTCGCGAGCGGTGGTGGCCCGGTACTTAGCTGGCGTCTCATTCTTCTGCAAGCTGCGAGGCGTCCCGGATGTAACAAAAAGTGAGGTTTTACGGAAGGCTATGAAAGGGTGGGCGCGAGTTGCGCCGACACCGCCGGATAGTAGGCGGCCCATCGATGCGGCTTTGTTGCCGGCCGTCATCGAGGCAGTGGGGCGAATAGCGTCGTCCAGGTTTGAGGCGCTTTTGTTCCGTTTAGCCTTCTCGATGGCTTACCACGGGGCCTTTCGAGTTTCAGAATTGGTAGCGCCTTCCAAGAGGTCGGAATCGCGCATGCTGGTCGGGGACGTAGTAGTGGGTGAGAGGTCCTTGCTGTGCAGATTGCGGCGATCCAAGACGGATCAAGTGGGCAGAGGGCGCTGGGTTACGATGGTTCCGGCGCTAGAGGTAAGCGTTTGCCCAGTGGGTCTGGCAATGCAATATCTGGGAGTACGACCCGCTAAGGAGGGGTCATGGCTATTGCACTATGACGGGCTGCCAGTCACAAAATACCAGTTCCGGTGGATGCTGGGTCGCTGTCTGACGGGCTTGGGCCTCTCGCCTGCTGCTTTCGGTACCCATTCCTTTCGGATAGGCGCGGCGACGTCGGCAGCTGCGGCGGGTTTCTCCAGAACTGAGATCCAGGCGGTAGGGCGATGGAAGTCGTCCAGTTATAAGCGATATATTCGCCCTGTCACTTGAGAGGGCGCCCGGCGCTGGGGGCATTGTTAATTGCAATTCGTTATGCTGTTTCAGTTCTGTGTTTTCATGAATTTGTACGTTTGTTAATGTTTGTTCCCCCGTTTTTGTTATCCTACTCAGGGATTAGCTACTCGCCGTTGCTGGCATGAGCCGGCAGCGGGGGTCTGGAGTTATTTGCGATTTTTTGCCTGACTTGACGGACTGAATTCTAATCTATAATTCGGCTAATTTGGTCTAATCAGAGTCCCTCAGCAGGTCTTTACGTTCACCTCCAGCTGAGTTATTACATTTGTTTCCCGTTTTTTCCCCCCCCCCCTTTTTTTATTTCGTTTGTTTTATTTGATTTCCCCCTTTGTGTCTTTAATTGCGTTTTAAAATTGGCAACGAAACATGGTGCAGTCGGCTAGGCCGTGACTGCTGCAATGGCGAGATCTAAAGTTTTTCTTTTTGGCAGATCCTTCAGTATAAACATTAAATAAGCCTCTTAGTAATCAATTCTACCCCTCTTTTTTCCCTTCAGGATGGTTCGAAGACTGTTTGCCCATTTGGGTGGTTGGCCACTCTTACATTTACTGGGCGGCCAGGTTTGTGGCCTCGGAAGGGTCTCAGGCATTGTTTGGATCTCAGGGTGTCAGATGGCTCGGCTGGCGAGGAATGATGTGGGGTGAGCTGAGGAGTAAGTTAGTGAGTCAGGCCAGAGAGCATGGAGTCCCTAGGGTTTTGGTTGTCCATCTAGGTGGCAACGACTTGGGGAAGAGGACATCCTTGGAGCTGCGGTGGGCCATGATACAGGATCTGGCAAGTGTGACCGCGCAATGGACCAATTGTGTGTTGGTTTTTTCCATGATGGTGCCGAGATTGTGTTGGAGGGGTGTGGCGGATGGTCGCCGGATTGATGAGGCCCGGAAAAAGGTGAACGGAGCTGTGGCAAAGTGGGTGCTGTCCCACGGTGGGAGGGTGGTTCGCCACCCGAGGATACGGTTCAGAGACAGCCACCTTTTCCGGCGCGATGGAGTACATCTATCCAATGAGGGGATGATGTTGTTTCTGGAGGATCTAGGTTTCGCTTTGCAGGAGTTAGGGTAGGTTTATGGTGGCGGTGCGAAAGATTTTTGGAGATGAGTCTTTCGCTGTTGGCGGAAAAGAACGGCAGTTTCGTATGGTAGAGAAAACTGTAGTGTTTTACAGTTTGTTGTGGTTTAGGTGCACTCACCTCCATCGACTTATGGCCGCTTGACCACCCATCCGGGAAGGCAGCGGCAGGGCACCCAGGAGCGGTGGGTAGTCACTGTGGGGGTTGAGTTGTCACCTATTACCGGTTTATGGTAAGCTTTTAGTAAATTCATAGGATTTAGTTATTTAAGTTAATTTAGATTAAGGAGCCGTTCTTTTGGGCCGCCACCATATGCCAGCTGGAGCGGCATATTAAATTAATCTCTTTTATTACAGGTTTCCCAATGGTTAGGGACAAATAAATAGCTAGCAATTTTCTGCCAAATTCAAGTCTCAGTGTCGTTATTTCTGGTTATGCTTGTGAATGCTTTACTTTCAAAGAAAGGGGTCCACCAATTATCACTAAGATGTTTAGAAGAGAGTATTGACTGCATAGGAGAGGAAAGGGTTAAACATCTGGGGAGGGGTGGACCTAGCTGTAAGGAAAGTACAGCCTTTGAGGGGGAGGGCTTGATATATATAGGGAAGGTGAAGCCATTTTAAGTCTCTTGGTGACTCGGTTTCCCACCCACCCGCCCTGGTAGTTGGAAATAGTGGCACGTGGTGCTGTGGCTCTAAGTTGTTGGCTGTTTTATCGTTGGCTATTTATTGGCGGAAAAGAACGGCAGTTTCGTATGGTAGAGAAAACTGTAGTGTTTTACAGTTTGTTGTGGTTTAGGTGCACTCACCTCCATCGACTTATGGCCGCTTGACCACCCATCCGGGAAGGCAGCGGCAGGGCACCCAGGAGCGGTGGGTAGTCACTGTGGGGGTTGAGTTGTCACCTATTACCGGTTTATGGTAAGCTTTTAGTAAATTCATAGGATTTAGTTATTTAAGTTAATTTAGATTAAGGAGCCGTTCTTTTGGGCCGCCACCATATGCCAGCTGGAGCGGCATATTAAATTAATCTCTTTTATTACAGGTTTCCCAATGGTTAGGGACAAATAAATAGCTAGCAATTTTCTGCCAAATTCAAGTCTCAGTGTCGTTATTTCTGGTTATGCTTGTGAATGCTTTACTTTCAAAGAAAGGGGTCCACCAATTATCACTAAGATGTTTATAGAAATTGCGTTAACCTGAAGGATCTGCCAAAAAGAAAAATTTTTCATAGCTTCCTAAGTCGCAGCAGTCACGGCCTAGCCGATCTCCCGATATTCTAATAAATTTGGAGCAAAAGCATTAAGACATTAAGGGAAAGGTAAAAATAAAAATTAAAACGAAATCAAACAGGGGGGGGGGGGGGGGTATGAAAAAAGAGGGTAAAACATGAAATAACTCAGCTGGAGGTGAAAGCATAAAAAACCTGCTGAGGGACTTTGATAGCACAGATTAGCCGATTTAATGATTAGAATTCAGTCCGTCAAGTCAGGCAAAAATAGCAAAATAACTCCAGACCCCCGCTGCCGGCTCACGCCCGCAGCGGCAAGTGGCTAATCCCTGAGTAGGATCACACACGGGTAAACGAACCAACATACAGTGAACATAACATATGCATAACCAAGCAAACCTTATCTTACACTAACTTATTGACACCAGCTACGCTTACGCAAAGTATCTCAGGCGACGGGGCGAATGTACCGCTTATAACAGGACGACTTCCATCGTCCCACCGCCTGGATCTGGGCTCCCGAAAAACCCGCGGCCGCTGCCGCCGTAGCAGCCCCAATGCGGAAGGAGTGTGTACCGAAGTGGGAGGGGGAAAGGCCCAGGCTCGTCAGACAGCGACCCATCATCCACCGAAATTGGAACTTTGTTACCGGCAGCCCATCATAGTGCAGCAACCATGACCCCCGACAGTCGGGCCTTACTGCTTCATATTGTATTGCCAACCGTACCGGGCATATGCTCTCCTCAAGTGCCGGAACCAGTGTGACCCATCGGCCCTTCCCCACCTGGTCCGTCTTAGAGCGTCGCAATCTGCACAGCAAGGACCTCCCACTCACCACTACGTCCCCGACCAACATGCGCGAATCCGTTTGCTTAGAAGGCGCTACCAACTCCGAAATCCTAAAAGCGCCGTGGTAGGCCATAGAGAACGCCAATCTAAAAAGCCGCGATTCAAACATAGACGATGCAATGGCTCCAACCAACCCAATGATGCCTGGCAGCAACGCCGCATCAATGGGCCGCCTTCTGTCAGGCGGCGTAGGTGCTACGCGCGCCCATCCTTTCATAGCCTTAAGCAGAATCCCGCTTTTCGTCAGATCGGGCACACCCTTAATTCTGCAGAAGAACGCAATGCCAGCCAAGTACCGGGACACCACCGCTCTAGACCTTCCCGAAACATAAAGCTGCCAAATAAAAGAAAGCATCATCCGATGCCCGCTCTTACCTCGTTGCTTCCGTCCTCTAGCAAATTCTTCCCATTCGCTCCAGGCCTGTTCGTAAGCCTTAAGCGTGGATGGCGCGACCGATCGCAGTGCTAGACCTTCCAGTCCGGCTCGATGACCTGCCAGACATAACCAGGACAATGAAAACCCAGTTGCTCGGCCTCGGGAGCCAACAAGTAAAACCTATCCCAATGCCCTCGCGATAGCGCATCAGCGACCCCGTTCTCCAGCCCCGGCACATGTTGCGCACGGAACCACACGTTCCTGCGCAGACAAGTAAGCAGCAACTTTCCTAGCACCCGCAACACCACCAGCGATTTAGCCCTCTGGTTGTTAATCGCGTGCACAACGCCCAGATTGTCACATCTGAACAGGATGCTGCGATGCGCTAGCCTCTCGCCCCAGATCTCCAGCGCAACCATGATGGGAAAAAGCTCCAGGAGCAGAAGGTCCCTAGTGAGACCCGCCCGGTGCCATTCCGCTGGCCACGATGCCGCGCACCAAGATCCCTCCAGATAACACCCAAAACCGGTTGCCCCTGCCGCGTCGGTGAAAAGCTGCAATCTAGCGCTATCTACTGTCGGTGCCTGCCATATTCGAACCCCGTTAAAATCTTCCAGGAACGAGGCCCAAACTGCCAGATCTCTTTTTATCTCGGCCGACAACCGCACAAAGTGGTGCGGCCTGGCACACCCCGCGGTAGCTCTTTCCAGCTTCCGGCAGAAAACCCTGCCCATCGGGATGACCCGACAAGCAAAGTTAAACATGCCCAGCAAGGATTGCGCCTGCCGCAGCTTAACCTTACGCAAGCCCAGGAACTGGCCAATGACCTCGCGAAGCTTAGCCACTTTGTCCAAAGGCAGGCGACACTCGCCTGCCACTGTGTCGATCTCGATACCCAGAAATGACAGGCAAGAGATCGGCCCCTCCGTTTTGTCTTCGGCAACTGGCACTCCGAAGTGACAAAACAGTGCTCGTATACTGAAAAGCAGGTTGCCGCACCGCGGCGAACCTGCCGGACCCGTACAAAGGAAATCATCGAGGTAATGGGCAACTCCGTGCCCACCCGACGAAGACTCCACGCACCAATGTAGGAAGGTGCTAAAGCGTTCAAAATACGAGCATGAAACGGAACATCCCATCGGCAAACATTTGTCGATGAAATATTCCGATCCAATCCGGAAACCCATAAAACGGAATGAGTCCGGATGGAGGGGTAGCAATCTGAACGCAGATTCGACGTCAATCTTTGCCATGAGGGCCCCAGCTCCGTAGCTGCGGACCAAGTTGAGCGCCTCGTCAAACGATTGATATACCACCGAGCAATGACCCGAAGGTATAGCGTCGTTGACCGAGGCCCCCGGTGGGTAGGAGAGGTGCTGGATCAGTCGGAAAGCCCCTGGTGTCTTCTTGGGTACCACCCCCACTGGAGAGATGACGAGATCAGCCACTGGGGGTGATGCAAACGGCCCCACCATCCTGCCCAGCCTGACCTCCTTATCGACTTTTTCCCGCAACACTAAAGGCAATGCCCGAGCCGACTGAAGGTTCCTCTGCGCCTTAACTGTAACTTCGCTTGCAACAGGCAAGCGGAACCCAAAACTAAAACCTTCGTATAAAAACCTGGCATCCTCCTTATTCGGATACCAACTGAACCATTTACGCATAGCCTCTAACCTAATTGGCGTTGGCGCCCTGAGGAGCACTCCCGCCGGGTGCTCCTCTAGAGTAGGGTTGTTTAGCGCGGGGACCCTGCCGAGTATTCTTGAAGCAGGAGGAGGCAGGGTGGGAACCCCCGCAATGGAGGCAAGCGTGACGGAACCGACACTGCTTGCCGTAGGTACATGCCGCGTTGTTAAACGCGAAGCATAACCCTTTCGTCGTTGTCTGTTTCCCATTCCGAAAGGCCGACCTAACTGGCTTGGCCGACCCGCCCTCCCCGCCGGGCGCGTGGGCGGACGGCCCGACCCGTTGTCCGTCCGCCCCTGTGCCCCGGGGCTCCTTGGCCTGCTGCGAGGCCCTGGTGACCCTAAGCCAAACCTCCACGTCTTTGAACCCGAAGTCCATAACGTACAACCCGTCCTGTTTCTCTCTAAACTCTTCATCATATCTACGCCATTCGTCACCCGCCGACGTGCGCTGCATATCATGCACGAGGTGCAGGTACCGGATGACATTCATATGCTCGTCTGGCCTGTCCTCAAGGTAACAGGCCGCGAAAACCCAAAATCCCGCCAGCCAGTTATCGAACGTGCGAAATGCCTCAGCCCCTATGCCCTTCTTAGCGGTAGCAGCCTTGAACTCCTTCTTCGCGCCTTTCGTCAAGACGAAGATATCCACGTAGTCCCCCCTACGAATGCTTTTGCTGCAGCTGTCCCTAAGCCCCCGCATGACAGCGGTATATTCGCAGCGAACCACGCCTGGCAAGTCGCGCCGTTTCCTAGCCTTGCGAGATTCCTTGCTAACCCGCCTTCGCCTCTTATGCCTCTCCTGCCTCCCAGCCGCCCTTCTGGCGTATTTGATCGCCCTCTTCCTCGCCTTTGCCGTGCTACTTATGTCGGACACCGCCGAGGAAAGGGAGGAGGAGGAAGAAGAGGAAAAAGAGGACGAAGGAGACGAGCTGCGCGAACTTGAAGGAGTACTCGCAACCGACCCAGACTGCTCCGCCTCACCTGAAGCCGTAGAATGGTCGGATCCAGATTCATCAGGCGCGATGTACGAAACGTCCTCAACTTCCAATTCCGCCTCCTCCGTCTCTGGCTGATCAACTGCGGGCAAAAGGGGGGAAGAGGACCCAGAAACAAACAGCGGCGAGCGCCTAGCACTTACAGGCGCTGGCGTGCCGTATGAACGCACATTCTCCTCTCGCCGTGGCTGCTGCTGCAGCTGAGCCGTGGTCGCACCAAGCTCGCGGCACGCACGCGCTACCCTCTGCGCAGCCGAGCCCGCACCTGCGCCCGATGCGCTTGGAAACCCCCCGGACCCAACCGCGCGCTCGGGGGCCGCTGAGAGCGGACCCAAAGCTGCCACCACCGTGGCGAGGGCCGTAGCGAACGCGTCTTGCGTCAGGTTTGTACCCTGTGGAGTAGGAGCGTCGCCTGCAGGTTGCCGCGCGGGCGGAACGCGCCGAGTGGACCCGCCGCTGGGCACGGGAAGCCAGGACCCATCCGGACCACAAATCGGTCGGCCCTGTGGGGAAAGGTCTGTAATGCCTGGGCACCTCACCCTGGGCAAAGACCCCCCCCCTACTTCCTGAGCCCGCTCGCCCAGGTCCCCCGGAAGTGCCTGATGAGCTGCCCCAACCAGCCCGGGAGGCCCCGCTCTGCGCAGCCTGCAACGCCCCCTGCGCCGTGCGCACGGCACCGCTGGGCGAAAGGCCCAGAAAACCTGGTTGATCTCTACCAGGCCTGCTGTCCCTCCTCGCCCCGCCGGAACCAATCCGCAGCGAGGAGGGCTGAGGGGACACTGAACTATGCGGCGTCGCTGCGCGCACCCGTGTGCGCGCGACGCCGCCGGAGCTGCGCGTTGGCGCGCGCGCCCCGTCGTGCGCGCGCCCCACCGCCTCCTGTCCCGGCGCCCCCCCGCTGCCGATGCAGCCTCTTGCTGATCATTCCTACCCGACGATCCCGCGCTGGGCTCACCAACGGGCCCAGGCCGGGTCGCCGTCACTCCTGACGCCCGCCCAGCTCTCCCCCGCCGCGTGGAGCCTCTAATCGGCCCAGGCAGGCGGGACCGGCCGGGTGTCACAGCGGCAGGTGCCGAGCGGCGTCCGGCAAGACGCGCCGGCGCGCGCCCGCGGGCTACCACCGTCCCGACACCCGCGGCCTCCCCCGGAGGCGAGGACCGTTGGTCCCCACTCTCCATGAGGTCAGACCTCCGAGCCGCCATGCGCCGCCCACCGCGGCCGCCAGCAGCTACACCCGCGACCGCAGGGTCACCGGAGGAGCGCGTCCTGCGCCCCGGACCCAACGACCACGAAGCAGCCCCATGTGCAGCAGAGGCCTCCCCGGCCCCGGACACCCCTGCCCCGGGCTCAGCCTCGCTGGTCTGGTAACGGGCTGGCGCGCCTACTGATCGGCGTGGGCGGCTGGAGGCCATCTTATAATTTAATATCACAGTAAGTGTATTAGCTATAAAAAATGGGTGAAACAATCTGCCAGGCAGAACTCACCCCAAGGAAATTCAAACAGCAAAGAGGCCCAAAATGGCCACTGCAGTCTATATATACCCTAACCCTCCCCTTTTCCTAAGGCTGTACTACCTCACATCTAGGTCCACCCCTCACAGGATGTTTAACCCATTCCTCTCCTATGTAGTCAATTCTTTCTCCTTCTGGGTGAGGAGAGAAAGCTTAACAGCCATGAAACACATCATTCAGTCTGTAACTAACCCAAATAAAAACATTTATTTTTACTTTGCATACTTTGCTAATTGGATGATTTTAGGTGGGCTTTTTTTTAGGTGGACTTGGATTAATTATATTATCCACTATCTAGCGTCCAGGGAGTTTCTTACCCACAATCACACTGAGCAGGATCAGTGAGCACTGAGCTGAGGGTTGAGGCTAGATCCAAGTGGCCTAAGGGACCTTTTCCGTCAGGGGGAGGAGCCACGACACAAGGGGGCCTTGGCATGCACGCCCGTTTGCCTATGGTTGGGGCCGGCTCTGCAGACGTCAGGGGACTGGGGAGGGTGCAGGGGGGCTGGAAGAGGAGGCAGTGACACTCGGCTTCAGCTTCAGACAGTCAGTGCTGCCGCTGCTGCTCAGCCGCTATACTACATCACTGACTTGAGTCAGTAAACTGATCATTATCATTGCGGTACGGGTCCACTCCTGTACTGCTGTACGAGAGTGGACCCAGCTTCTTAAATGTGCAGGCCAGGCAGGTGTAGGGGGGACGATCACCCTTTCTGCCCCCATTTAAATCCGCCACTGTGCTACACATGCGTTCGCACACTTGTACAGCTAAAACACACTCCCCCTGTAGGCGGTGACTATCTGATCACAGCAGTGCAAAAATCGCCTACTAGCACTCAGGTCTGAATTAGACCCTAAGAGTAAGAGGTGTAGTCATGTTTTACCATGGAAATGGGAAAATTAAAGTGAAATTGTCCATTGGGAATATATATTTGCTGAGTTATAAGTGGCAAAATTATTTGCATAGCTCATCAAATCCCACGTTATTCAAAATAGCAAGGTACTCAATGTACTTTATTTAAAATGTTTCTCAGTGTATTTAAAATACTGTGTGCACAGAACTTTTTTTTGTTTAAATATGACACATATATAAATAGACATATAATAACTGTACACCTGATTGCAATTTCTGAAAGTATTATCCAATTAAAGGGACCATTCATACAGTATGTTTTTATTCCAAGAAGAAGTTTACGCAATTTCAGCTGTCTCGTCACGGGTGGGACATTGATAAAAGGAAGGTAGGAATAACTGTGTGTTTGCATATGAATGAAGAAAATGAGTTTATAAAATAAATGAAAAGTTTTAGTCAGTAACATTGCAATGTAATTTTAGATATATACTTATCTGGGATGGGATGCATCAAGTAACGCATTTCGCAAGTAACGCAAGCATATCAACATTTACTAACACCGTATGCATGAAGATTCCAGCAAAGGACAGCTCTTCCGATAAGAGCTGTCCTTTGCGGTGTGAGGACTTCCAGGTTTGTAACACGGGAGTCCGTCTGCACATGCATCGCATGATGCACGCACCACGGGGCAATGCAAAGAGAACGCCATAGGCTTCTGTTGGGTAATGCCATTTAAAGATGGCATTTTCCATCAAGTCCAAGCCCCGGACTGTATCTCATTCCAGAGCTTGGTGCATTTGCAGTAAGCGTCCAAACCTCTGTAAATGGCATTTTCGGAAGGTTGACCAAAAAAGTCAGGTTGATGCATCCTGCACCCGGTCTGGAAATAGGGCCACATGAGCCTGGGTCTGAAAATGTTGAAGGGCCTTATATGAGACGCAGAGGAGGTGTTACCAGTGCTGTGTGTGTGGGGGGCTAGTGCTGTGTAGGTGTGGCATTTGATGTGTGGGTGTGGCTAGTGCCATGTGAGTGTGTACATCTGTTACATTATCAGCCGCAATGTCTCCCTAAATCTGTAGAAAGAGAAGCATTGCATCATTTTGTCACGTCATTTTTGTGAGTTGTAGGCAAGCATGACAGCTGTTGAAGTGTGATAGGAAGTACTTTCTTGAGGTAACACCTCCAGGGCGCGGGGAGAGTGTGACATAGCACAATACGTCATCATTGTGCACATGTGAATATCATACCTCCCAACTTTCAGTCCCATGGAGACCCCAAATGAGGGTGTGGCCTCGACCTGTAGGGGTGTGGTCATGTATGAAAGGGGCATGGCCTCATGGCACAACCCTGTTTTTATAATTTTGGGGGCGTGCCCAGCTCTCCCTGCACTGCATAGATGGCATCTATACAGCGATCACTCGATGCTTTGCAGAGTAGAGCAGCGGGTGTTCAAAGGCTCCCCCAACTTCACCCCCGCCATGGGACACTGCAGCCCGCGAGTGGGACAGCGGGACAGTGTCCAATTAGCGGGTCTGTCCCGCTGGAATAGGGACAGTTGAGATGTATGAAATCTGGAAGACTCTTGGACCAAGTGAAAAGACAGAGGAGGACTTCCGGTTCCGGCGGCTTGATGAGCATAAATGCCCCCTGTATACAGCATATGTGATTTCTAGGCTACGGAACTGTTGATATTGGGGGTGATTCAGACCTGATCAGCTTCCCTGACAAGCGGGGTGACGCCCAGCACAGGGCTAGTCCTCCCCGCATGTCAGGCCCTGCCCAGTCGCACAAGTACAAAGGCATTGCACAGCAGTGCTGCTTTTGTACTTCAGGAGTAGCTCCCAGCCAGCGCAGCTCCTGCGTGCTAGCAGGGTGCTACTCGTCGCTGCTCGGGTCACAGCGGCTCCGTTTGACGTTACGCAGCTGCCGCATTTATAATTTGCATAATATACAGATGTTCGGAGCAGCTGATTGGTTGCCATGGGCAACTTCTCCACTGGCTCACTTATCCACACTTATCACTGCTTCATACATTTACCCCATAAAGAGACGCCCACCGGAGCCATTGCAAACTCAATTATGTTCACATTTGCAGCCTATAAGCAAAAACGAGGAACATTGGGTCTAAGGGTTGGCCTATGGCCTACGCAGTAGCGACACTAGCGCCATATTTTTGTATGTACTAGCACGCAACTGATGGCAGATACACGCCCCAAAATTGGGCATGACACGCCTGCATTTTTGCAACCACTCCCTGTCAATGCGTTCAAATGGTCACTTACCGTCAATCACTTTCCCATGACTTCCTCATTGCGAGCGGTGCGATCGCAGCACATACTGATAATCACTCGTGTGAACATTGGCCATAGCGTACAAACATGAATTAGGCCCAGTGTCCCAGAACCCCCTGTAACAGCCGACCCTGAGACCAAGGCGGACATTTGCTAAGCAGTGATAAGAGCGGAGAAGTGAGCCAGTGGAGAAGTGGCCCCATCAATCAATCAGCTGCTCTGTATAATTTTATAGTATGCAGATTATAGATGTTACATCAGTGCTGATTGGTTGCCATGGGCAACTTCTCCACTGGCTCACTTCTCCGCTCTTATCACTGCTTAGTAAATGTCCCCCTAAAATTTCATATGGATATACATTAGTTTTTCATGAAAGGAATTTTTCCCGTATCCAATCTGCAAAATACAAGAAACTTATAGCTGTTACATACAAAGTATAACCTTTAGTGAGGACTATCTAATCACAAATAAATAGATGCAATACTGGACATTCCACTAGTATTGAAAAGTCTCCGATAACAGAAGTGCTAAAAATTTCATATGAAAAGTAAAAAATACCTAGTAACTTTTTCTGTCGTCAGAGGTATCCGCTAATCCAGAAAGGGGATAGAGACCCAATAGTGTCTGGCTGTGCCAGGCCGCCACGCCCGGTTATTAGTTTCCTATGCAGAGTTGGTAGGAAAGCTGTTTAAAAAAAGGACTGATGGAACAGATTTGCACCTTAATAAAACCATGTTGCATTGTAGGTGTGGTTCATTAGGGCGACAGTAAAAAGGTCGATAGTGTCTAGTTCAACCCTAAAAGGTCGACTTGCACAAGGATCACATGACAAAAAGGTTGACACATAAAAAGGTTGACATGAGTTTTTTAGGTATTTGGCTGTCAATCTTTACCACATAGACACCCAATCGACCTTTTGACCATGTCGACCAGAATGCCGACAGGGAGCCCAGATCTATTCCCACTCGTGGGTGTCCACGGCATCCATAGAGTGGGAATAGTACCTGTGGTGAGCACAGCGAGCCACCAAGCCTGCCGCGTGGCGAACGCAGTGGGCCTACAAGGGGCTTTGTTGTGCTTGCCCCCCTGCCAGCATCCTGGGGCCGGGATCCCGGCGTTGGTATGCTGATCGCCGGGATCCTGCCTGCCAGTAACCCATATCCAACGCCATTATATGTTCACTACATGCAAATGCAGCCAGTATTTTCCCAGAATAAAAACATAAATGAATGTATTTGCACCCCTTGCATTGCAACATGGTCTGTTCCAGGAGTAAATGTTTTCTTTTTTACTATTTTTTTTTAAATAAGTCTTTATTTTAAGCGGTCAGTCAAAAATACAGAAAGAAAACCAGTTATGCCGTTGTACACACAGAGAAGGGCAAATAATACAAGTGTCAAATATCACAGCAAGATGCTGTCCCATGTGACAACAGAAAGCAAAGGGGACACGGGTTAATAACATGAGGCACAAACAGGTGACCGGATTTTTGATGTGAAGGGGAATAAAAGGAGGAGATGGGAAAGGGAGGGGAAAGAAGGTTGGGGATGACCACAACTTAAAGTTGCTCAAGGAGTCACAGACCAGTCTGTAAGGAGAGTAGTAGTATTGGTGGAAACAGCGTAAGATGGGGAGACCGTGTGCATTGAACCTGTGTGGCCGCCGGCTCCCCTCATGATGTACACAAACCTTCCAACAGGTGCAACAGCGGCATTACCAGTGTGATGATTGGATAGATGTGCAGTCACTCAACAGGACTAACCCCGCCCTGTGCTCTCATTGGTGGCGGATGTGGCTGTAAGGTTCCTCCTGCATGATGTGCACTGCAGTGTGTGGGGAGAGAACGGATGTAGGGTGCTGCTACTGACCCCGAGAGAGTAACTGTGGGGCTCCAACAGTCAGACAGATCCCCCTCACAGGTGCAGAAAGTTAGTGGATTACTGAGACATGTCAGATTTAGTAACAGAGTACTGCAGTATACGGTAAACAGAACACTTTCTATGGTATCTGATTCTGCCGCCAGAATCATACGAGTTTGTGAAAAGAATGAGGAAGCTGCTTGCAATGTAATGGGCTAAAAACAATCTTTTCTTATTTTTATTTTTATTTTTTAAAAGGGTGTGCCCACATCTCCCCACCTTTGGCCTCCATCCCCCTCAGCACCCAGGCCCATGACTTTTCTTTGCAGCCCTAGGTGCATGATGTCGAATTGGTAGGTCGGATGTTATGAGCTGCACATAAGGGGGGTAATTCCAAGTTGATCGCAGCAGGAATTTTGTTAGCAGTTGGGCAAAACCATGGGGGTAATTCCAAGTTGATCGCAGCAGGAATTCTGTTAGCAATTGGGCAAAACCATGTGCACGGCAGGGGAGGCAGATATAACATGTGCAGAGAGAGTTAGATTTGGGTGTGGTGTGTTCAATCTGCAATCTAATTTGCAGTGTAAAAATAAAGCAGCCAGTATTTACCCTGCACAGAAATAAAATAACCCACCCAAATCTAACTCTCTCTGCAAATGTTATAGCTGCCCCCTGCAGTGCACATGGTTTTGCCCAACTGCTCAAAAATTTCCTGCTGCGATCAACTTGGAATTACCCCCCATGTGCACTGCAGGGGGGCAGATATAACATGTGCAGAGAGAGTTAGATTTGGGTGGGTTATTTTGTTTCTGTGCAGGGTAAATACTGGCTGCTTTATTTTTACACTGCAAATTAGATTGCAGATTGAACACACCCCACCCAAATCTAACTCTCTCTGCACATGTTATATCTACCCCACCTGCAGTGCACATGGTTTTGCCCAACTGCTAACAAAATTCCTGCTGCGATCATCTTGGAATTACCCCCAAGATGAGATCGATTCCATCGAATAAAGTACACACTGAGCTAAAAGTTCACACTATTCAGATAATCGCTCTGCGGATTGGAGCATTTCTCTGATCTGCACAGTGTGTACCCAGTTTAAAGCTGAGTGCATACTATCCAATTATTGGGCCGATCAGCTGATAATTGGATAGTGTGTATGCAGGGGTGTTGGAGTATTTGAAGCCAAAAAAAGGGCTTCAAATGCTCCAGCAATGGTCAGATCAGGGAAACGAGATGGCGTGTGCTGCACCCGTTATGTCGTTCCTGGCTTAGGGCCTAATTTATATCTGATCGCTGTGCTGCTAAAATTGTTGTCCTGCGATCATATAGTCGCCGCTCAACGGGAGTGTATATTCGCCGTGCAAGTGTGCGATCGCATGTGTACACCGAGCTGCTAAAAAATCCCTCAGTCAGTGGACAGCTGCAAATCCATTGGTACCTCACTCACCAGTGAATGGTTTTTACCAGTGTGTGCAGTGTGTGTGCAGTGTGTGCGCAGCCCAGGACTTACTCCTACAGTGCGATGAGAACAGGCTGAGCGGGCCCGGAGCTGACGTCACACACCCTCCCTGAAAACACTTGGGCATGCCTGCGTTTTCCATGACACCAAAAAACGGTCAGTTACCACCCACAAACGGCCTCTTCCTATCATTCAGCTTGCGAATAGCTGTGCATTTAGAATTTTCACACCAGCCTATCGCTGACCGGTGATGACTGTTGGTGTTTGTCGAAGTGTGCATTGCGCTACATACGCATGCGCAGTCTATCACTGTTCGCCCGCTGTGCGAAAACGCATAGCAACGATCAGGTGTGACTATGACCTAGTTTATTTTATGAAACATTGTAGTTCCCTAATTTACATGATGTCACATTGTAGAGCTGCCAGTACATATTATGCCACACAGTACCACCAATTCACATTATGACATACAGAGCTCTAGTTCATATTATGCTACATTACAGTGCCCCCTGTTTATGCTGTGCCTCATTAGAGTGCCCTCCAGTTTAAGTTATGCTGTTACAGTGCGCCAGTTCTAAATATGCCACACTATAGTGCCTCCATTTCATATTTTGCCACATTATAGTGCCCCAGTTCTTATTATGAAACATTATAGTGCCCTCCACATTACAATGAGCAGATCAGATTATGACACATTACAGCATCATTCCGACCTGATCGCACGCTAGCTATTTTTTTTGCAGTGCTGCGATCAGGTCAAAACTCAACAAAACTGTGCATGTGTATGCACCGCAATGCACAGGTGCGTCGTACAAGTACAAAGCGGATCGGTGCTGGCCGATGGCTTTAACGAAGAATCCATTCACACAGCCGATCACAAGAAGGTTGACAGGAAGAGGGTGTTTGTGGGTGTCAACTGTCCGTTTTCAGGGAGTGGTTGGAAAAATGCAGGCGTGTCCAAGCGTTTTCAGGACGGGTGTCTGATGTAAATTCCGGGACCGGACAGGCTGAAGTGATCGCAGCGGCTGAGTAAGTTCAGACCTATTCAGAAACTGCACAAACTGTTTTTGTACCGCTCGACTGCACAAGCGTTCGCACACTTGCAAAGCAAAAATACACTCCCCCATAGGCGGCGACTATCTGATTGCAGCGCTGCAAAAAATAGCTAGCGAGCGATCAACTCGGAGTGACCCCCGTAATGTCACACAATTCAGGCTGGGCAATGGAGCAGACCCAATTGCTTAGCAGGCAAATCTGGGAAATTGGTATGCAACGTTATATCCTAAGTCCAGGCCCCCTAAGCCTCTGGGCCCCATAGCAATGGCACCCCTTGGCCCCACTATAGTTACGCCAATGGCTAGTATCCCATGTTTTATTCATATGACCTATTTCTGTTTTTTATCATAAACTACTCTCACCATTTCTGTTTATAATTATTTTCTCATAATCTTACCAGAGGGTTTCGTATTTCTAACATAAAAGGGAGGCAATTAGAGAAGATTAACTTTCTGACAAGCTTAGACTTATGTATTATGTCATCTATGCCCATTAGGTGATGCTGCTAATGTGCTACCTTTACATTTTGCATATTGAGGGCGTACCCTCCTGTGTATGGTGTAGCGACACCCATGCGCCTAGTTGTGAGGGGCAAGGCAAAAACTCATTTATTTCGCATAGCAAGAATAGGATAACAAGTAAATTAAGGTGTGGTGGGGTAAATTTAATTGGGTTCTTTGCAGTGCACATGGGCATAAAATAATTTTAACTATGAGATAGTACTTTAGACATTCAGCCCTATACTTGTAACAGAGCTTGTTTTGTGCTTTCACCCTGTTCAAAGAAGCGCGTTTCTTCTAGAAGGGCTTCTATAAATGTAATATAAAGCTTCAAGCCCACATAACAGTGAAACATTAAAAAAAACAACCCCAATTTAGTCTGGTCATGGTCAGTTTAATTAGTCGATTATTAATTACGCTAATCTGGGCAGTATTTTGGGACAAAAGTGATTCAATAGGGCTAAGAAGTTTGAACTGTCCGTATCTCAAGTCTACAATCAGTTGGAAAATTCACTAAAAATTGAGAACATCAGTTAGATTTTGTTTTAAAGAGAACAGTGAACGTCACATGCCAAGCAAAACAGATTTAAAAGATCAATGCTTTTTTAGATATTAAAAATATTATGTAACTATGTTTTAGGGGGGGGGGGTTTAAAAAAAGAAGACCACTAATTTTATTAGAGCCGCAAATGATGAACCTCAAACAAAAAACCTTGAAAGCAACGTCAAAACTTAATACTGCCTGTGGAAGCAGCATACATTTTACTGAACTTTTGTTTTTTTAATTTTACATGCTCTCTACTATGACATTGGGCATCGGCCTTGGCAGACGACGTTGATGGCATTTCATCATCTCGGCCATGACTAGTGGCAGCAGCTTCAGCACGAGGTGGAAGTGGATCTTGATCTTTCCCTATTTTACCCTCCACATTTTTGTACTCCATTTTTTAATGTGTGGAATTATATGCCAGTAATATAGCAAAATTCTGCACTGTCCTCCTACTATATACTGCGCACAACTAAAATGCAGCACAGGTATGGATGGATAGTATACTTGATGACACAGAGGTAGAGCATGGACTACTGTACTGTACTGTACTGCTATATATATACTGGTGGTCACAGCAAAATTCTGCACTGTCCTCCTACTATATACTGCGCACAACTAAAATGCAGCACAGGTATGGATGGATAGTATACTTGACGACACAGAGGTAGAGCAGTGGACTACTGTACCGTACTGCT
Source organism: Pseudophryne corroboree (assembly GCF_028390025.1). NCBI lineage: Eukaryota > Metazoa > Chordata > Amphibia > Anura > Myobatrachidae > Pseudophryne > Pseudophryne corroboree. Next base: position 315,989,231 of record NC_086453.1, on the reverse strand, counting down.
ATATATATACTGGTGGTCACAGCAAAATTCTGCACTGTCCTCCTACTATATACTGCGCACAACTAAAATGCAGCACAGGTATGGATGGATAGTATACTTGACGACACAGAGGTAGAGCAGTGGACTACTGTACCGTACTGCTATATATATATATACTGGTGGTCACAGCAAAATTCTGCACTGTCCTCCTACTATATACTGCGCACAACTAAAATGCAGCACAGGTATGGATGGATAGTATACTCGACGACACAGAGGTAGAGCAGTGGACTACTGTACCGTACTGCTATATACTGTATATACTGGTGGTCACAGCAAAATTCTGCACTGTCCTCCTACTATATACTGCGCACAACTAAAATGCAGCACAGGTATGGATAGATAGTATACTTGACGACACAGAGGTAGAGCAGTGGACTACTGTACCATACTGCTATATATATACTGGTGGTCACAGAAAAATTCTGCACTGTCCTCCTACTATATACTGCGCACAACTAAAATGCAGCACAGGTATGGATGGATAGTATACTTGACGACACAGAGGTAGAGCAGTGGACTACTGTACCGTACTGCTATATATATACTGGTGGTCACAGCAATATTCTGCACTGTCCTCCTACTATATACTGCGCACAACTAAAATGCAGTACAGGTATGGATGGATAGTATACTTGACGACACAGAGGTAGAGCAGTGGACTACTGTACTGTACTGCTATATATATACTGGTGGTCACAGCAAAATTCTGCACTGTCCTCCTACTATATACTGCGCACAACAAAAATGCAGCACAGGTATGGATGGATAGTATACTTGATGACACAGAGGTAGAGCAGTGGACTACTGTACCGTACTGCTATATATATACTGGTGGTCACAGCAAAATTCTGCACTGTCCTCCTACTATATAGTTACTGCGCACAACTAAAATGCAGCACAGGTATGGATGGATAGTATACTTGACGACACAGAGGTAGAGCTACTGTACCTTACTGCTATATATACTGGTGGTCACAGCAAAATTCTGCACTGTCCTCCTACTATATACTACAATGCAGCACAGATATGGAGCGTTTTTCAGGCAGAGAACGTAGATATTTTCAGCACACTGAGCACAGATATTTGCAGCACACTGAGCACAGATATTTGCAGCACACTGAGCACAGATATTTGCAAGCACACTGAGCACAGATATTTGCAGCACACTGAGCACAGATATTTGCAGCACACTGAGCACAGATATTTGCAGCACACTGAGCACAGATATTTGCAGCACACTGAACACAGAAACTGAGAGAACATTTTTTTTTTTTTGTAAACTGCTGTTGACATGGCTTCTGCCCAAAACTGCTTGTCTATGAATGCAATTATACATCCTGCTTCCTCCATTAGTGTCTGGTTTGCTCGCTCACTTACACTGTTTTCTTCAGAAGTATACTGTAGGCAATGGTCAAGTAATGTTCAATTCTATGTTTCTTCAAGAAAATTCCTCCTGACTATTTAGCTATTCTCCACTATTATCAGATCTCAGGATTTTGAGTCTGTAGCTGGTTTGATTCTCTGCTTCACTACTTCAGACGGGTTCACTACGATCTGCCGGCGGCCGGCCTCCTGGCGACCAGCATACCGGCGCCGGGAGGCCGGCCGCTGGCTTACCGACAGTGTGGCGAGCGCAAATGAGCCACTTGCGGGCTCGCTGCGCTCGCCACACTATGGGCACGGTGGCGCGCTACGCACGCTACACTATTGTATTCTCCCTCCAGGGGGGTCGTGGACCCCCACGAGGGAGAATAAGTGTCGGTATGCCGGCTGTCGGGCTCCCGGCGCCGGTATGCTGGTCGCCGGGAGCCCGACCGCCGGCATACTGAAGATCACTCCTTCAGACTTCTCTCTGATGAAGTATATGTTTGTAATTCTGTGTGTACTAGCTCTGCTTGCTGGCTTGGGAAATGGCTGCTGGCTTGGTTTTCCTGTTATACAGATTCACTTACAGGTTTCTCTGTATCAGTCATTGATATTCCTGCAACCATCCCGTTCAATAATTTTTGAACACTTTCATATCAAAAGTGACCAAATCTTCTGTGCCAGAGTTCTAGTGACTGTGACTTAGTTGTCATCATCACCATGTAAAAGTGCTGTGTATCCAAGATATATAATTGATGGCATTGGGTACCTGTAGCTATGATCGTTCCTTTTGTTTTCCGTACAATGCACTTTCCTCTTGTGAAATTAAGTCTGTTGCCTATTTGTTCCAGGACACTGATGGCTATAATATTTGTTCCCATCTCTGGTACATAAAGCATACCTTTGATTTCAGTGACTTTTGTTCTCTTCCCAATTTTGAAGCTGACTTTAATTGTTCCAACTTTCGTAGCTGTAAACACTTGATTCCCAATTCCTTTGATTTTGATAGCATCACATGTAGTTAACATGGTGAACCACTCTTCATTGTAGCTGAAATGCCTTGTAACACCATAATCAATATACCAACATCATTTCTGTTGCTATTTGTGACATTAAATGCTAACTCATATGTACTTTTGTACTTTTAGAGCACAGTATTCACATTCTTTTGCATACACTCAAATGCTTTGTGACCTATGTTGTGACATATGTAGCACTTGAACTTGGATTTTTCTGAGCTTCCCACTCTTTATATGTAATGCAGTACTTACAGGGCACACGTTCTTGGAACTGCAGTGACTTTGCTCTGACTGTGTTTGTAGTCAGCTTGGCTATGTTTGCTTCCAACCCCACAATTAGGAAGTCAAACTCGAAAATTAGCACTTCAAAAAACAAGGGGCCTAATTCAGACCTGGTCACACGCAGGATATTTTTTGCACTGCTGCGACCAGGTAATCGCTGCCTACAGGGGAGGGGGTTAGGGCTTTGCAGGGCTGCATTCGGCTGTGCAGTGAGCTGCACAAACAAAATTTTGTGCAGTTTTTGCACAGCCCAGGACTCATCCACTGCAATGGCTGTGGAAGCAGCTGACTCAGGAACCCTCCCAGGAAATGGCCGGACATGCCTCCTTTTCTTCCAACACTCTCAGAAAACAGGGAGTTGTCACTCCGGAACGCCTGTCAATCTTCTTGCGATTGCCTCTTCGATCGCTTTCTTCGTAGAAGCCGTCGCTCTCCAGCGACCCCTGTTGCCAGACAACGACGCGCCTGCGCAGTGCGGGTAACACGTATTTGCAGTTCAGACCGTTAGCACGGTTGCGAGAAAATGCAAAGTGCGAATGGGTCTAAATGACCCCCAACAGCTGCTGAGAAATGGACATTATTTTGTCAATGTAGTCAATCATATTGCTGCATTCACATAACTTTGTATTGTATAATACATGTCTCAAATGAATTATTCTCATGAGACCCTCATCTTGATATGCTGACTGTAGTGCTGTCCACATGTATTTTACTGACAGTTCTTCTCATGTACTGTATGATAGAGTACATATGTTGCTCTACACTCAAGTCAGTTGTACCCATGGATCTCTCTATATCATCTGGGTTTGGACTGTCACCAGGATCTACTGTAACTTTCCACAAACTATCACGCTTTAGTTGCATTTCCATAGCAAATTTCCATGTGGTGTAATTTTCTGCACCTTTAATCTTAATAAACCCCACATACGGGATTAGCTCCTGTGTGCACACTTCTCACAGGCATAATTTTGCAGATTTTGTGTACTGACTAGCTTTTGTGCTGACACAAAACACTGGAAACTTTCTATGCTGTTTTCACTCTGTGCTTGATAGCAGCCATGACTTGCACATGTCTAAAGGTGTGTACACTAGAGATGAGCGCCTGAAATTTTTCGGGTTTTGTGTTTTGGTTTTGGGTTCGGTTCCGCGGCCGTGTTTTGGGTTCGAACGCGTTTTGGCAAAACCTCACCGAATTATTTTTGTCGGATTCGGGTGTGTTTTGGATTCGGGTGTTTTTTTCCAAAAACACTAAAAAACAGCTTAAATCATAGAATTTGGGGGTCATTTTGATCCCAAAGTATTATTAACCTCAAAAACCATAATTTACACTCATTTTCAGTCTATTCTGAATACCTCACACCTCACAATATTATTTTTAGTCCTAAAATTTGCACCGAGGTCGCTGTGTGAGTAAGATAAGCGACCCTAGTGGCCGACACAAACACCGGGCCCATCTAGGAGTGGCACTGCAGTGTCACGCAGGATGTCCCTTCCAAAAAACCCTCCCCAAACAGCACATGACGCAAAGAAAAAAAGAGGCGCAATGAGGTAGCTGTGTGAGTAAGATTAGCGACCCTAGTGGCCGACACAAACACCGGGCCCATCTAGGAGTGGCACTGCAGTGTCACGCAGGATGGCCCTTCCAAAAAACCCTCCCCAAACAGCACATGACGCAAAGAAAAAAAGAGGCGCAATGAGGTAGCTGACTGTGTGAGTAAGATTAGCGACCCTAGTGGCCGACACAAACACCGGGCCCATCTAGGAGTGGCACTGCAGTGTCACGCAGGATGTCCCTTCCAAAAAACCCTCCCCAAACAGCACATGACGCAAAGAAAAAAAGAGGCGCAATGAGGTAGCTGTGTGAGTAAGATTAGCGACCCTAGTGGCCGACACAAACACCGGGCCCATCTAGGAGTGGCACTGCAGTGTCACGCAGGATGTCCCTTCCAAAAAACCCTCCCCAAACAGCACATGACGCAAAGAAAAAAAGAGGCGCAATGAGGTAGCTGTGTGAGTAAGATTAGCGACCCTAGTGGCCGACACAAACACCGGGCACATCTAGGAGTGGCACTGCAGTGTCACGCAGGATGTCCCTTCCAAAAAACCCTCCCCAAACAGCACATGACGCAAAGAAAAAAAGAGGCGCAATGAGGTAGCTGTGTGAGTAAGATTAGCGACCCTAGTGGCCGACACAAACACCGGGCCCATCTAGGAGTGGCACTGCAGTGTCACGCAGGATGGCCCTTCCAAAAAACCCTCCCCAAACAGCACATGACGCAAAGAAAAAAAGAGGCGCAATGAGGTAGCTGACTGTGTGAGTAAGATTAGCGACCCTAGTGGCCGACACAAACACCGGGCCCATCTAGGAGTGGCACTGCAGTGTCACGCAGGATGTCCCTTCCAAAAAACCCTCCCCAATCAGCACATGATGCAAAGAAAAAGAAAAGAAAAAAGAGGTGCAAGATGGAATTGTCCTTGGGCCCTCCCACCCACCCTTATGTTGTATAAACAAAACAGGACATGCACACTTTAACCAACCCATCATTTCAGTGACAGGGTCTGCCACACGACTGTGACTGATATGACGGGTTGGTTTGGACCCCCCCCAAAAAAGAAGCAATTAATCTCTCCTTGCACAAACTGGCTCTACAGAGGCAAGATGTCCACCTCATCTTCACCCTCCGATATATCACCATGTACATCCCCCTCCTCACAGATTATCAATTCGTCCCCACTGGAATCCACCATCTCAGCTCCCTGTGTACTTTGTGGAGGCAATTGCTGCTGGTCAATGTCTCCGCGGAGGAATTGATTATAATTCATTTTAATGAACATCATCTTCTCCACATTTTCTGGATGTAACCTCGTACGCCGATTGCTGACAAGGTGAGCGGCGGCACTAAACACTCTTTCGGAGTACACACTTGTGGGAGGGCAACTTAGGTAGAATAAAGCCAGTTTGTGCAAGGGCCTCCAAATTGCCTCTTTTTCCTGCCAGTATAAGTACGGACTGTGTGACGTGCCTACTTGGATGCGGTCACTCATATAATCCTCCACCATTCTATCAATGTTGAGAGAATCATATGCAGTGACAGTAGACGACATGTCCGTAATCGTTGTCAGGTCCTTCAGTCCGGACCAGATGTCAGCATCAGCAGTCGCTCCAGACTGCCCTGCATCACCGCCAGCGGGTGGGCTCGGAATTCTGAGCCTTTTCCTCGCACCCCCAGTTGCGGGAGAATGTGAAGGAGGAGATGTTGACAGGTCGCGTTCCGCTTGACTTGACAATTTTGTCACCAGCAGGTCTTTCAACCCCAGCAGACCTGTGTCTGCCGGAAAGAGAGATCCAAGGTAGGCTTTAAATCTAGGATCGAGCACGGTGGCCAAAATGTAGTGCTCTGATTTCAACAGATTGACCACCCGTGAATCCTTGTTAAGCGAATTAAGGGCTGCATCCACAAGTCCCACATGCCTAGCGGAATCGCTCCCTTTTAGCTCCTTCTTCAATGCCTCCAGCTTCTTCTGCAAAAGCCTGATGAGGGGAATGACCTGACTCAGGCTGGCAGTGTCTGAACTGACTTCACGTGTGGCAAGTTCAAAGGGCATCAGAACCTTGCACAACGTTGAAATCATTCTCCACTGCACTTGAGACAGGTGCATTCCATCTCCTATATCGTGCTCAATTGTATAGGCTTGAATGGCCTTTTGCTGCTCCTCCAACCTCTGAAGCATATAGAGGGTTGAATTCCACCTCGTTACCACTTCTTGCTTCAGATGATGGCAGGGCAGGTTCAGTAGTTTTTGGTGGTGCTCCAGTCTTCTGTACGTGGTGCCTGTACGCCGAAAGTGTCCCGCAATTTTTCTGGCCACCGACAGCATCTCTTGCACGCCCCTGTCATTTTTTTAAAAATTCTGCACCACCAAATTCAAGGTATGTGCAAAACATGGGACGTGCTGGAATTTGCCCATATTTAATGCACACACAATATTGCTGGCGTTGTCCGATGCCACAAATCCACAGGAGAGTCCAATTGGGGTAAGCCATTCCGCGATGATCTTCCTCAGTTGCCGTAAGAGGTTTTCAGCTGTGTGCGTATTCTGGAAAGCGGTGATACAAAGCGTAGCCTGCCTAGGAAAGAGTTGGCGTTTGCGAGATGCTGCTACTGGTGCCGCCGCTGCTGTTCTTGCGGCGGGAGTCCATACATCTACCCAGTGGGCTGTCACAGTCATATAGTCCTGACCCTGCCCTGCTCCACTTGTCCACATGTCCGTGGTTAAGTGGACATTGGGTACAACTGCATTTTTTAGGAGACTGGTGAGTCTTTTTCTGACGTCCGTGTACATTCTCGGTATCGCCTGCCTAGAGAAGTGGAACCTAGATGGTATTTGGTAACGGGGGCACACTGCCTCAATAAATTGTCTAGTTCCCTGTGAACTAACGGCGGATACCGGACGCACGTCTAACACCAACATAGTTGTCAAGGACTCAGTTATCCGCTTTGCAGTAGGATGACTGCTGTGATATTTCATCTTCCTCGCAAAGGACTGTTGAACAGTCAATTGCTTACTGGAAGTAGTACAAGTGGGCTTACGACTTCCCCTCTGGGATGACCATCGACTCCCAGCGGCAACAACAGCAGCGCCAGCAGCAGTAGGCGTTACACGCAAGGATGCATCGGAGGAATCCCAGGCAGGAGAGGACTCGTCAGACTTGCCAGTGACATGGCCTGCAGGACTATTGGCATTCCTGGGGAAGGAGGAAATTGACACTGAGGGAGTTGGTGGGGTGGTTTGCGTGAGCTTGGTTACAAGAGGAAGGGATTTACTGGTCAGTGAACTGCTTCCGCTGTCACCCAAAGTTTTTGAACTTGTCACTGACTTATTATGAATGCGCTGCAGGTGACGTATAAGGGAGGATGTTCCGAGGTGGTTAACGTCCTTACCCCTACTTATTACAGCTTGACAAAGGGAACACACGGCTTGACACCTGTTGTCCGCATTTCTGGTGAAATACCTCCACACCGAAGAGCTGATTTTTTGGGTATTTTCACCTGGCATGTCAACGGCCATATTCCTCCCACGGACAACAGGTGTCTCCCCGGGTGCCTGACTTAAACAAACCACCTCACCATCAGAATCCTCCTGGTCAATTTCCTCCCCAGCGCCAGCAACACCCATATCCTCCTCATCCTGGTGTACTTCAACACTGACATCTTCAATCTGACTATCAGGAACTGGACTGCGGGTGCTCCTTCCAGCACTTGCAGGGGGCGTGCAAATGGTGGAAGGCGCATGCTCTTCACGTCCAGTGTTGGGAAGGTCAGGCATCGCAACCGACACAATTGGACTCTCCTTGTGGATTTGGGATTTCAAAGAACGCACAGTTCTTTGCGGTGCTTTTGCCAGCTTGAGTCTTTTCAGTTTTCTAGCGAGAGGCTGAGTGCTTCCATCCTCATGTGAAGCTGAACCACTAGCCATGAACATAGGCCAGGGCCTCAGCCGTTCCTTGCCACTCCGTGTGGTAAATGGCATATTGGCAAGTTTACGCTTCTCCGACAATTTTATTTTAGGTTTTGGAGTCCTTTTTTTACTGATATTTGGTGTTTTGGTTTTGACATGCTCTGTACTATGCCATTGGGCATCGGCCTTGGCAGACGACGTTGCTGGCATTTCATCGTCTCGGCCATGACTAGTGGCAGCAGCTTCAGCACGAGGTGGAAGTGGATCTTGATCTTTCCCTAATTTTGGAACCTCAACATTTTTGTTCTCCATATTTTAATAGGCACAACTAAAAGGCACCTCAGGTAAACAATGGAGATGGATGGATTGGATACTAGTATACAATTATGGACGGGCTGCCGAGTGCCGACACAGAGGTAGCCACAGCCGTGAACTACCGCACTGTACTGTGTCTGCTGCTAATATATAGACTGGTTGATAAAGAGATAGTATACTCGTAACTAGTATGTATGTATAAAGAAAGAAAAAAAAAACACGGTTAGGTCACTGGTATATACAATTATGGACGGGCTGCCGAGTGCCGACACAGAGGTAGCCACAGCCGTGAACTACCGCACTGTACTGTGTCTGCTGCTAATATATAGACTGGTTGATAAAGAGATAGTATACTCGTAACTAGTATGTATGTATAAAGAAAGAAAAAAAAACCACGGTTAGGTCACTGTATATACAATTATGGACGGGCTGCCGAGTGCCGACACAGAGGTAGCCACAGCCGTGAACTACCGCACTGTACTGTGTCTGCTGCTAATATATAGACTGGTTGATAAAGAGATAGTATACTCGTAACTAGTATGTATGTATAAAGAAAGAAAAAAAAACCACGGTTAGGTCACTGGTATATACAATTATGGACGGGCTGCCGAGTGCCGACACAGAGGTAGCCACAGCCGTGAACTACCGCACTGTACTGTGTCTGCTGCTAATATATAGACTGGTTGATAAAGAGATAGTATACTCGTAACTAGTATGTATGTATAAAGAAAGGAAAAAAAACCACGGTTAGGTGGTATATACAATTATGGACGGGCTGCCGAGTGCCGACACAGAGGTAGCCACAGCCGTGAACTACCGCACTGTACTGTGTCTGCTGCTAATATATAGACTGGTTGATAAAGAGATAGTATACTCGTAACTAGTATGTATGTATAAAGAAAGAAAAAAAAACCACGGTTAGGTCACTGGTATATACAATTATGGACGGGCTGCCGAGTGCCGACACAGAGGTAGCCACAGCCGTGAACTACCGCACTGTACTGTGTCTGCTGCTAATATAGACTGGTTGATAAAGAGATAGTATACTACTAATATTATATACTGGTGGTCAGGTCACTGGTCACTAGTCACACTGGCAGTGGCACTCCTGCAGCAAAAGTGTGCACTGTTTAATTTTAATATAATATTATGTACTCCTGGCTCCTGCTATAACCTATAACTGGCACTGCAGTAGTGCTCCCCAGTCTCCCCCACAATTATAAGCTGTGTGAGCTGAGCAGTCAGACAGATATATAATATACAGTATATAGATGATGCAGCACACTGGCCTGAGCCTGAGCAGTGCACACAGATATGGTATGTATGTGACTGAGTCACTGTGTGCTGTGTATCGCTTTTTTCAGGCAGAGAACGGATTATAAATAAAAGTGGTGGTCACTGGTCACTATCAGCAAAACTCTGCACTGTACACTACTGAGTACTCCTAATGCTCCCCAAAATTAGTAAATCAAGTGTCTAAACGGAGAGGACGCCAGCCACGTCCTCTCCCTATCAATCTCAATGCACGTGTGAAAATGGCGGCGACGCGCGGCTCCTTATATAGAATCCGAGTCTCGCGATAGAATCCGAGCCTCGCGAGAATCCGACAGCGTCATGATGACGTTCGGGGCGCGCTCGGGTTAACCGAGCAAGGCGGGAAGATCCGAGTCGCTCGGACCCGTGAAAAAAAACATGAAGTTCTGGCGGGTTCGGATTCAGAGAAACCGAACCCGCTCATCTCTAGTGTACACACGGTGAGATTTCGGCTATGCCCGATTCTCACTGTGCGATAGGGACTAGGTCGGTATCGCAAGCCTAGATGACTGTGCTTGCGATACTGGCTATGTGCAATTATGGCTAAGTGTCAATTTTGACTATACTTTTATACTTGATAGTCAAAATTGACTTGCCTGCACAGTCTATCTAGGCTTGCGATACCGACCTAGCAGGATCACGCATCGGTATCGCATCGGGATCGCAAGGTGACTTTCACCTTGCGATCTGCACTAACGTTCCTTGCAATTTTGACTATATAGTCAAAAACGCAAGCAAAAATCTCACTGTGTGTACACACCTTAAGATGGCGCCTGTGTGCTGCTGGGCATTCTAGTAGTTTGGGGTCTGTGTACCTGTAAGTAGTGTGTCTGGGCCCATCACCTGTTGGAATATGTGTGTACCAGTCTCCGTTTATTAGAGTGCGTGGTGTATACTCTTTTATCATCACTTGACAATTAGATAGGATTTAAAAAATATATTATTTGTTATATAATCTATGACTAAGTGTAAGTTGGTTATGTCCCTTTTCTTACTTTAGAAAGAACTTGGTGGTCCATTTGGGAGGAGAAGTAAACTCTGGCTTTTAGCTAGCTAAATAAGGAACGTCATTTTGTGATAAATATATTGGGGGATATGTACTAAGCCTTGGAGAGTGATAAAGTAGACAGAGATAAAGTACCAGCCAGTCAGCTCCTAACTGCCATGTTACAGGCTGCGTTTGAATTATGACAGTTAGGAGATGACTGGTTATTAGTTTATCTCTTTCCACTTTCTCTCTCTTCAAGGCTTAATACAACTGCCCCATTGTCAGTTTATGTTATTTCATTTATTGATGGATTATTTTTGAGTATATATCAGTTTTTACACAGATACACTATATAATTTTGTTCTATTGGGGTGCAATTGCCTCATAGTTACCTACTTTGCTGCCTCCTCCTCCGGGAGAAGGCAGCGTTGTAGGTGTAGGGGGGGCGTGGCCGGCAGCAGGATAGGCGGTCCGGGGGAGTGGCCGGCAGCAGAATGGGCGGTTCGGGGGCGTTACACCAGGGTCGCGTCATCGTGACTTCGCCTCCCGCTGTGCTGTGCCGAGAAACGAGCCACTGCATAGCGGGGGGCGGAGCTACGATGACGCGATTCAGCGCGAATCGCGTCATCGGACCCCTCCGGACGCCCGCTTGTTCTCTGCTGCGGGCGGCCGAGGGGGAAAGCGGGAGGCTTGCCCACCTTTCCGGGGGCCCGGGAAGGTCACACGATTTTCGGGAGCCTCCCGGCCATTCTGGGAGGGTAGGCAAGTATGAATTGCCTTTGAGCGGTACCTATATACTTTTCTATTTATTATTTATTCTGATTGGACAGGATTTAGTTTCTGATTGGGCGGCTTGATTCACCTTTATCTTGTGCCTTTACTTCTCAGTCTGTATTGTTATGGAAGAACATAAGTTCTAATTGCAACCAAATTCAAGACCCCAGCAATGCTAAACACTAAAAGGAGTAGTACTAGCAGTGCTCTGCTCCTCTACAACAGACCAATTCACGACATCAGCAGTAAAGCCTTGTACTGCAGTGTCATTGCAAAATACTGTAAATATTAAAAACAGTACAATATTTTCTTGTTTTAGTAGTATTTATCTTATTTGTACTGACCTAGGTACAATGCTGCAAATGGTTACTACAAATAGGAAAAGTGTAATATATGACTTTCAATAGAAAATGCATGGGGGGTATCCGGTTGCCTAGAAACGGGTTTAGTATGGTATGCCGGCGGCCGGGCTCCCGGCGACCAGCATACCGGCGCCGGGAGCCCGACCGCCGGCATACCGACAGTGTGGCGAGCACAAAGGAGCCCCTTGCGGGCTCGCTGTGCTCGCCACACTGCGGGCACGGTGGCGCACGTAGCTATTTATTCTCCCTCCAGGGGGGTCGTGGACCCCCACGAGGGAGAATAGTTGTCGGTATGCCAGGTGTCGGGATCCCGGGCCGGTATACTGTGCGCCGGGATCCCGACATTCGGCATACTGAAGACCACCCCTAGAAACCCCCTTCCTCTTGCACAGTGGCTCAAATTTGGACCACAATAGCAATAGGATATAGGTGGTCATTCCGGGTTGATTGCTAGCTGCATTCGTTCGCTGTGAAGCGATGAGGCAAAAACAAAAACGGCACTTCTGCGTATGCGGTGCAATGCGCACGCGCAAAGTACTATTACAATGAACAATGTAGTTTCACACAAGGTCTAGCAAAGCTTTTCAGTCGCACTGGTGGCCGCAGAGTGATTGACAGGAAGAGGGCGGTTCTGGGTGTCAACTGACCATTTTCAGGGAGTGTTCGAAAAAACGCAGGCGTGCCAGGAAAAACGCAGGCGTGGCTGGGCGAACACAGGGCGTGGTTGTGACGTCAAAACAGGAACTGAACAGTCTGAAGTCATCGCAAGCGCTGAGTAGGTATTGAGCTACTCTAAAACTGTACCAAAAAAATTTGCCGCCTCCACTCTGCGATCCTTTCGTTCGCACTTCTGCTAAGCTAAAATACACTCCCAGTGGGAGGCGGCATAGCGTTGGCATGGCTGCTACAAACTGCTAGTGAACGAACAACTCGGAATGACCACCAGCTTGGAGCTGCTGCACATATCCAATATAGCAGCTTCTTCTAAACGTTTGCTGTATGTGTGGATCTGAGTGCTAATCAGTGCGCTGGACCAGAAAGAAGCTACCAAGAAGAAGAGACAGGCGTCTTAACATGAGGTGGGAGAATGTGTGCTTATAAAGTGCAGTTCTGTCTCCTCCTGGTTCTATCATATTTTACGTATTTAATGATTTATTTATTATGGGATGTTTTACCTTTTCCTGACTACTTATGTCATTTATATTAGTGAAAAATGTTTGACACAGTTTATACTAAAGACCATCTATAGTCGTAAATCTTAATGTATTTCATACATTGGGCCTAATTCAGGTCGGATCGCAATAAGCGATCAATCCGCAAATTCTGAGAAAAGATGCGGACACATGCGCAATGTCCATCCTGCAAATGCGCCCTCATTTTCTGCGGGGGGGCCGCAGAAAATGTGATCGCCTCTGCCTGTCAACGCTCCGTTTCCAGGGAGGAGATGGAACATTGTGGGGGCGGAGCCGGACGAACGGTGGGTGATGCGGCGCGAACGGGAGCATGTTGGGGGTGGGATCACGGCGGCTGTTGGGGGTGTCACACGCAGTTGCCACAATCGGTAAGATGGCGGCTGGTCCCCTGCGGGCTCAGCTAAGCTGCGCCGGCAGGAGGCTACTTTAGTTTCTGATAACAAGCAGAAAATGCGATGCGTTCGCAATTTCTGCTTGTTCAACAGGGGAGGCGGCTGGCAGCATGCTGGGCGGCCCCCAGCATGCAAACAAAAGGATAACAAATTCTGCTAATTTGCTATCCTTACTGAATTAGACCCATTATCCAGTGTAAAAAAAGGCCAAGACTCGCCCAGACTCCCGCACTTGCTCCAATGTTCCACACAGCAGCAGAATGTTGATTGCATTTGGAAACGCCCCTCTAGAAATCTTGCGTTTGCCCCTGACCTTCCATAATTACAGCTAGAACACTTTTTAATATCGCTGGTAATATCTTTATGAAATTTGCAGAATGAAATATGCCGTGTACTTAATTTATTATTATGTTCTCACAAGTATTTGTACATAGATAGACAATTTGTCTCTTTAACAACAGGCTAGAGGAGAACAAGGTAATTATTTTTGCAGGTGAGTCTGTTCCTAAATGAATTTCCCACTGACAGCAGCAGACAGTGGTAATGCTGATTTGATATCTGTGCTGGGATCAGACTAGTTCACCCTGCAGGGAAGGCTGGACACAGACATGAATTTCTACTGTACTGTGAGGAGAATTGGATTTTAAATTACCTGTCACTGTCCTATTAGTTTTCCATAATAGAAATGTATGTAAAGGCATGGATTCCCAGTGCCCACAAATAACACCGTACTGAGGCTGCTTTGTCAAAGATCATGCAATTGCAGGCAAAAAGGGGACATGTATATGTGTATAGATGTATATTGAGTGCTATTAAGTGGTCTGTAAACAGTGTAGATGTAATGTTTTAGCTCTTTAGAAGTACTGTAGTCAGGGCCGGATATAGGGATCAGGCCGCCCTAGGCACATTATTGGCCGCCGGCGCCCCCCTCCATCAGGTCATTGCCCCTTCATTTCGGGTGCCAGTCCGGATGCCTCGAGACCATCAAAGCAGCCCCAACCTCATCTTTCTTCCAAATCCTGGACCACAATTTGCTGCCCATTGTCTTACCCCCATCATCTGCTAAATAAATAAAAAAATAAGAAAAAATTAAAAAAATAAAAAGAAATATATATACATACCGTTATAGACCATTTTCAGGGAGTGTCCGGAAAAACGTAGGCGGGCTCAAGCCTTTTGAGGGAGGGTGTCTGATGTCAGCTCCGGCCCCGATCAGCAGGATTCAATTGCACTGGAAGAGTAAGTCCTGGGCTGCGCAGAGACTGCACACACTGATTTTTAGCAGCTCTGCTACACGTGCGTTCGCACACTTGCACAGCAAAAATACACTCCCCCTGTAGGCGGCGACCATCTGAACGCAGGACAGCAAAAAACGCAGCCCAGCAATCAGGTCTGAATGACCCCCAATAGTGTGATGTTATTCCTTTGTTTGCACACTTATGGATTTTTTCAGCTCGTTTCATTAGTAAGCAAATCCGACTTGCAGATCTATTTACATAGTATGGGAAGAAGTGTCTGGTATCCCAGCATGCCGTGAGAAACTACAGCTCTACTGCTGCAAACAGTTGCTGAGTTTGAGCTATTTTTGCCTTGCTTTCATCTCCCTCATTTCTCTGACGTCCTAGTGGATGCTGGGTACTCCGTAAGGACCATGGAGTATAGACGGGCTCCGCAGGAGACTGGGCACTCTTAAAAGAAAGATTAGGTACTATATCTGGTGTGCACTGGCTCCTCCCTCTATGCCCCTCCTCCAGACCTCAGTTAGTATCTGTGCCCGGCCAGAGCTGGATGCACCCTAGGGGCTCTCCTGAGCTTCCTAGAAAAGAAAGTATTTGTTAGGTTTTTTATTTTCAGTGAGATCTGCTGGCAACAGACTCACTGCTACGTGGGACTGAGGGGAGAGAAGCGAACCTACCTGCTTGCAGCTAGCTTGGGCTTCTAAGGCTACTGGACACCATTAGCTCCAGAGGGATCGAACACAGGCCCAGTCCTCGGTCGTCCGGTCCCGGAGCCGCGCCACCGTCCCCCTTGCAGAGCCAGAAGAACGAAGAGAAGTTGAAAATCGGCGGCTGAAGACTCTGGTCTTCATTAAGGTAGCGCACAGCACTGCAGCTGTGCGCCATTGCTCCCTTAGCACACCACACACTCCGGTCACTGATGGGTGCAGGGCGCTGGGGGGCGCCCTGGGCAGCAATTAGATTACCTTACTTGGCGAAAAGCACATAATACAGTCTGATAAACTGTATATGTGCATTAACCCCGCCATTAAAGTACATAAAAGGACAGAAGCCCGCCGCTGAGGGGGCCGGGCCTTCTTCCTCAGCACACCGGCGCCATTTTCTTTTCACAGCTCAGCTGGAAGGAAGCTCCCCAGGCTCTCCCCTGCTGTATCCTGGTACACAAAGGGTAAAAAAGAGAGGGGGGGCACATAAATTTAGGCGCAAAACTGTGTATATAAGCTGCTATAGGGGAAAAATCACTCAGTATAGTGTACATCCCTGTATTATATAGCGCTGTGGTGTGTGCTGGCATACTCTCTCTCTGTCTCTCCAAAGGGCCTGGTGGGGGAACTGTCTTCAAATAGAGCATCCCCTGTGTGTGTGGTGTGTCGGTACGCGTGTGTCGACATGTCTGAGGTAAAAGGCTCCTCTAAGGAGGTGATAGAGCGGATAAGTGTGTGGGAGGGTATCTCCGTCAACAACGCCGACACCTGTTTGGATATGTGTAAGTGCTGAGGTAAAATTATTGCACAAAAGGTTAGGGAACAGAAAGGAAATCTACCCTGGTCTGTCCCTATGTCACAGTCACAGAGTCCTTCAGAGTCTCTCTATGTTCACTATCCAAAATAACAAAGTATCGACACGGAGTTTAACTCCAATGTCGACTACGATAATGCAAAGTTACAGCCAAGAGGGCTAAAAGATATTCAATATATGATTATTGGAATAAAAGATGATTTGCATATCACTGATGACTCATCTGTCCCTGACACGAGAGTACACATGTTAAGGGGAAGAATGCTGAGGTAAATTGCCCTCCTCTCATGAGGAAAAAGAGCGGGAATCTCCAGACAAGAGACGGCAGCTTCCCACAAGAGAATTCTCAGGCTGTATCCTTTCCCCACTAGGGCCAGGATGTTTTGAGAATCTTCCCCTTGGGTGTCCTGTTTGCACTAGCTATTCTCAGGGATCCTGCAGATAGTGTGCACATTCTAGTATACTACCCAGACCGGCGATTGTGTCGGCATGGGTTTATAGCGCTGTGGCAGCGTGGACAGGTACCTTATCAGCAGAGATTGAGACCCTAGTATGCATATAAATATTTTAAGATGCTGTCTTAAGTGATAGATATATAATTATAAAGCATGCCCAAAGGGACATGAGTATACTGGGTCCTAGAGACAAAAGCTATGTCGATTTCTGCTTGACGTGTCCTGTAGAATATGCATTGGACAGATGATGCCGACTTAAGAGGCATATGGAAGGCTGAGGATTGTGTGGAGAAAGGTTCTCGGGCCTGGTCTCCACAGCTATAGCTGGTAATTCTGATATTTTGCCTTATATTCCTGCACAGCATAGGAAAGCACGACATTATTAAATGCAGCTTTTCGAATAAAGAAACAAGAAAGTCTGAGGTGCGTCCTTTCTTGTCAGAGCCGGGGGCAGAGGAAAGAAGCTGTACAACACAGCTAGTCCCCAGGAACAGAAGTCCTCCCCGGCCTCTACAAAAATCCACCGCATGTCGCTGGGGCTCCACAGGCGGAGCTAGGCCCGGTGGGGACACGCCTTCGTAAGTTCAGCCACAAGTGGGTTCACTCCCTGTTAGATCTCTGGTCAATAGAAATTGTATCGCAGGGATACAGGCTGGACTGTGAGAAGATGCCCCCTCACCGAGGACCCAGCGGGCTTCCCCCCAAGAGAGGGAGCCAGTGTTAACTGCAATTCGTAAATTGTATCTTCAACAGGTGGTGATCAAGGGTCCCCTCCTTCAACAAGAGGGTGTTATTATTCGACCATGTTATAATCCCGAAACCAGACTGTTCGGTTAGACCCATATTGAATTAAAATCCCTGAACATATACCTGAAAAGGTTCAGGTTCAAGATGGAATCGCTAAGAGCGGTCATTGCAAGCCTGAAATGAATCGGGACATAAGGGATGCATACCTTCATGTCCCCATTTATCCACCTCATCAGGCGTACCTCAGAATTGCGGTACGGGATTGTCATTACCAATTTCACCAAGGTAATGGCGGACATGATGGTGCTCCTGCGGAAGCAAGGTGTCACTATTATCACATACTTGGATGATCTCCTCATAAAAGCGAGATCAAGAGAGCACTTGCTGGACAGCGTATCACCTTCTCTGGAAGTGAAACGGCAACACGACTGGATTCTATATATTCCGAAGTCGCAGTTGGTTCCTACAGCTCATCTGCCTCGCCTAGGCATGATCCTAGACACAGACCAGAAGAGGGTTTATCTCCCGATAGAGAGAGCTCAGGAGCTCATGACACTGGTCAGGAATCCATTGAAAACCAAAACAGGTGTAAGTGCATCACTGCACTCGAGTCCTTGGAAGGATGATGGCATCATACGAGGCCATCCCCTTCGGCTGGTTCCATGCAAGGACAATGGAACTTACTGGACAAGTGGTCCGGATCACATCTTCAGATGCATCGGTTAATCACCCTATCCCCCAGGGCCAGGGTGTCTCTCCTGTGGTGGCTGCGGAGTGCTCACCTTCTCGAGGGCCGCAGATTCTGCATTCAGGACTGGGTCCTGGTGACCACGGATGCAAGCCTCCGAGGGTGGGGGGCAGTTACACAGGGAAGAAAATTCCAAGGTTTGTGGTCAAGCCAACAGACTTGCCTTCACATCAATATCCTGGAACTAAGGGCCATATACAACGCCCTAAGTCAAGCAGAGTTCCTGCTTCGCGACCAACCGGTTCTGATCCAGTCAGACCGCAGGGGCTCATGTAGACCGCCAGGGCGGCACAAGGAGCAGGGTGGCGAGGGTAGAAGCCACCAGAATTCTTCGCTGGGCGGAGAATCAAGTAACCGCACAGTCAGCAGTGTTCATTCCGGGAGTGGACACGACCTCCACCCGGGAAAGTGGTGACTTCATCAGGAAGTCTTCACGCAGTTTTGCAAATTGATGGAAACTGCCTCAGGTGGACTACATGGCGTCCCACCTCAATAAAAAGATAAAAAAGGTTTTACGCTGGGTCAAGGGACTCTCAGGCGATAGCTGTGGTCGCACTAGTAACACCGTGGGTGTTCCAGTCGGTCTATATATTCCCTCCTCTTCCTCTCAGACCCAAGGGCTGAGAATTGTAATAAACGGAGGAGTGTGAACAATATTCTTTGCTCCGGATTGGCCAAGAAGGACTCGGTACCCGGAACTGCAAGAAATGCTCTCAGAGGACCCATGACCTCTGCCTCTCAGTCAGGACATGTTGCAACAGGGACCCTGTCTGATCCAAGACTTACCGCGGCTGCGTTGGACGGCATGGCGGTTGAACGCCGGATCCTAGCGGAAAAGGGCATTCTGGATGCAGTTATTCCTACGCTGATAAAGGCTAGGAAAGAAGACTTTTTGACTGTATATGGCGAAAATAGGTTGCTTGGTGTGTGGCCGGGAAGGCCCTACAGAGGAATTCCAGGGGGGTCGATTCCTGCACTTCCTACAGTCAGGAGTGACTATGAGCCTAAAATTAGGATCCATAAAGGCCAAGATTTCGGCCCTATCCCTTTTTCTCTCAAAAAGAACTGGCTTCACTGCCTGAAGTTCGGACGTTGTTACAGGGGTGCTGCATATTCAGCCCCTTTTGTGCCTCCAGTGGCACCTTGGGATCTTAACGTGTGTTGGATTCCTAAAATCCCACTGGTTTGAGCCACTTAAGACCGTGGAGCTAAAATATCTCATGTGGAAAGTGGTCATGCTTTTGGCCTTAGCTTGGACTAGGCGTGTGTCAGAATTGGCGGCTTTGTCATGTAAAAGCCCATATCTGATCTTCCATATGGAAAGGGCAGAATGGAGGACTCGTCCCCAATTTCTCCCTACGGTGGTATCATTGTTTCATTTGAACCAACCTATTGTGGTGCCTGCGGCTACTAGGGACTTGGAGGATTCCAAGTTGCTGGACGTAGTCCGGGCCCTGAAACTTTATGTTTCCAGGACGGCTAGAGTCAGAAAAACTGACTCGCTATTTATCCTGCATGCACCCAACAAGCTGGGTGCTCCTGCTTCAAAGCAGACTATTGCTCGCTGGATCTGTAGCACGATTCAGCTTGCACATTCTGCGGCTGGACTGCCGCATCCTAAATCAGTAAAGCCCATTCCACGAGGAAGGTGGGCTCTTCTTGGGCGGCTGCCCGAGGGGTCTCGGCTTTACAACTTTGTCGAGCTGCTACTTGGTCGGGTTCAAACACTTTTGCAAAATTCTACAAGTTTGATACCCTGGCTGAGGAGGACCTTGAGTTTGCTCATTCGGTGCTGCAGAGTCATCCGCACTCTCCCGCCCGTTTGGGAGCTTTGGTATAATCCCCATGGTCCTTACGGAGTACCCAGCATCCACTGGGACGTCAGAGAAAATAAGAATTTACTCACCGGTAATTCTATTTCTCGTAGTCCGTAGTGGATGCTGGGAGCCCGTCCCAAGTGCGGACTCTCTGCAATACATGTATATAGTTATTGCTTAACTAAAGGGTTATTGTATGAGCCATCTGTTGAGAGAGGCTCAGTTATTGTTCATACTGTTAACTGGGTATAGTTATCACGAGTTGTACGGTGTGATTGGTGTGGCTGGTATGAGTCTTACCCTGGATTCCAAATCCTTTCCTAGTAATGTCAGCTCTTCCGGGCACAGTTTCCCTAACTGAGGTCTGGAGGAGGGGCATAGAGGGAGGAGCCAGTGCACACCAGATATAGTACCTAATCTTTCTTTTAAGAGTGCCCAGTCTCCTGCGGAGCCCGTCTATACCCCATGGTCCTTACAGAGTACCCAGCATCCACTACGGACTACGAGAAATAGAATTACCGGTGAGTAAATTCTTATTTTTTAATGTATGCAAAAATCTCTTAATATTGCTATCCAAGTGATGACTGCTGTAATCATAGGCAACAGCACTTTGGCTGCTTGATCGGCTCCAATAATTACGCTTCTACTAACCATGTCTATGCAAGTCATGTTTTAGTCATAAGGTGGGGGGTAAACATAAGCAATTACTGTGCCACAATGCTGTGCACAAGGCATAATTGCATTGCTAATTATGCCTTGTGCACAGCATTGTGGCACAGTAATTAGCATTCCTGACTCACAGTGCTAGGGTCACTCATTGATTACATTCCAGACCACTGCTCTATCTGTGTGAAGTTTGTGTGTTCTCTTTGTGAACTTCTTCTAGGTCAGTGTTTGCCCAACCTCAGTCCTCAAGGCACACATTACAGGTTTTAGTGATCTCTATGCTTAAGCACAGATGGTTAAATAAAAATAACTGAGGTGCTAATTAAGTCACCTGTGTTCAAGTAGGGCTATCCTTAAAACCTGGACTGTTAGTGTGTCTTGAGGACCGTGGTTGGGAAACCTTGCTCTAGGCACTTTATGCTTGTGAGTCAGTGAGTAGATAGTGGAGAGACAGTAAGACAATGGGGTAACATAAGACAGACATATAGCCTCAGACATGAGAAATACAGGCCCTGCCATTTAGAGCTTACATTCTAGAGGGATGTGGTGTTGATGGACAAAACATACAAATGGGGCATTAGTAAATGTGGCAGGAGGAAGTAAAATGAATGTAAGTAAGGACCTATGTGGGGTACTGTAGGCAAACATAAAGAGGTGAGTAACTGAAGAACATTTGAAGGATTGAAGGTTGAGAGAGACTGGCAAGAAGAGGCAAGGGATTCTATTGGTACGGACCAGCACTTGAGGAGTCTTGGAAAAAGTAGCAGGAGGAGGTTACCAGAGGATAAGAGAGATATAGGTCAGAGGTGGAGTGGAGTGGCCACACTGGGATGTATTTTTGAGAGTGATATATGGCATGGGAGCATTGGTGAGGGCTCTGAATGTGAGGGTGAGCATGGACCTGATTGGAGAAGACTTTGTTGAGGGAAGTGTCAATTTTGTTATTACAGTAAGTTGAGATCTGTCTCTCCACCTTAGGTCTTTCAATCACTCTCTCAAACCCCACCTCGTCAATAGGGCTTATCCTTCCCCCATCCATTAATACTTACTCCACATCTTCTATCAGCTTCAGTCTCTTGAGTACTTCTGTCCCACTAGCTTCTATTATCTCAACATTGCCCTCTCTCTAGACTCTCATGAGCAGCTCCTTCTCTACCCTTCCCCTCACATACACAAGTCTCCACAACCTCGTCAACCTCCTCTGTTCTTTACAGATGTGTACTTTATATGATTTGTAACTGACTGTCACATGCTGCAGAATTCTCTGGCACTTTACAAGTGGTGATGATGATGATGATGATGATGATGATGATAATCATCATCTAATACAGCATTAGAATTAAATACCAGAATAGTCATTATGTAGCCAGCACAGAAGCTGTATATCCTTATTCCATTTAGGAGTAGTCCTGAATTTTTATTTGAATGTAAATGTTACGTCTTTTTTATATGCTGTTTACTAAGGTTTGACAAGATTATAAGACACATTTGCAATGGTGTGAAGTACTGTATGCCTTTTTATGTTCACACCTCTCTAAACCTCTGGTTTACTAGTGTCAGCATTATCGCTGATATTTATGTGATTTAAAGTCAGTTGTTTTGTTTAAATTATTCACATTAACCTCTCCAACATATCTCTGTGCTGATGGATGGTGCACAACTGGCACTAATGACTGCTTTGACTGATGCCTGATCTCATCCTCTGATGAGAGTCCTTATCCACCCAACCACCCATCAGTGGGATACAAATGAGGCTTCACCACAGTACATGCTATCATAATGTACTAATCTATTATTTATTTATTTCAAGAAATAAAAAACACAGGTATCCCCCAGCACACAGAACGACAGTTAAATCAGAGATCTCAGTTGCATATATTTGCAAAGATATGGTAAGCCTCCCAGGCCAACTTCAAGGCATCTCGGAGTACTGGAGGTTCCTATTACTAAGTCTTAGCCTGTGGCACGGTACCCCACAAACCGGCAAGGGCCAGCTACCCAAGAGGCAGCACACCAGTGAGAGGCTAAAGTGTTAGTGAGTGTTAATAAGAAGGAAGCAAAAGCTATGTATAAAAGGTGAAAGGTGTACTTCAAAGCTTAAAGGAGCAATATTAGTTGAAAAATAATTAAAAGTGTTACAAAAAGAGCTAAATGAAATATTACAGTGTGCAACCCAGAAGCAGCCCAGCCCCACCAGTCCAGGGAGCACCACACCCCAAACTCATCCACAAAACTAATAACAGCAAATAATTGCTTAATATAGTGCCACGTGGTAATGACACATACAGATATCTCTAATTGGGAGCAAGCTTACCTGAGACACCCCTAAGTTCTCATATGGCACTACAGAAACCAGCATGCCCTTGTGTTCAACCCTGCTCCCTACCAGAGTTAAGATACTGGGTCACTCGACCTGGGTTATTTCAACCGGCTCCTTTCAGACTGCAACACAACCCGGTATAACCCAGGTTATTGCTGGCAGCCTTACCCGCTTCGGTGGTATGCACGGAAATCTTCCGGGCTAGCCAGCACTGTCTACCCCGGAAGATTTCCGTGCATACTACCTCCTGATTCCCTGTGGACGGCACCCGGGAATCAGCATACTCCATTATGGAGTTTAGCCCGCCCCCCCGGACTTCTATTGGCCAGGAGCCAGGCTTAGCTGTAAAATGTCTTATGCTGATTCCCGGGCGCCGTGTACGCTGCCCCGTCAGTCGCCCCCCCCCTGCACCTTCCCCCTCGCTCCCACGCTAATTTAAAAACTGACAAAGCTAACTATTTATCTTATAACATTCACTATAAAATGGGTAAGAGACTCAGTACGCAATTGGCGTATGGGGTACCGTAAGGGTACGCACTTAGCGTAGCAGACGCTTATCCGTGGTCGAGACGCACATGCGACACGCTTGCTCACAGCTTATCGCTTGGTGACGAGCACGCTATAGGCGGCCGACTACCGTAATGTTATGCTACTAGCGTAGCGTATGCTCGTGACCACGACGCAGACGCTCACAGGATGACACTCCGTAAACCTTGTATGCAACTCAATGAAAGGCTGAGCCTATACTGTAAACCTTGGTTTTGTAATGTGAGCACAATGCAATGCTAATTAACCTCTATTGTATGAAAGCCTCTTGAGCGATTGAGACGCTCTGAATACTCTCAGCAATGTAATAAACACACAATACCTTGCTAAGGTTCCAACACCTTTACTAACAATATCTAGCTATGTAAAAGTAAAAAAAACAGTTAACAGTTCATACACTACAGGCTAACATCAATATCTAACCAGAATAACTACACATAAATATACAATAGCGTCACAATCTTATACAATAACAGAGAGAGAGAATATGGCAAAATACAGAGATTTAGAATGGTCACAGAGAATAACTTACACACACTGGGGAATGATCGCTGCGCAGTCCTGGTACCAGCTCCGAGTTAGTCAAGATGAAAACCGTTTGTGGAGAGAAGACTGAGCTGGCCAGGCTGGCTGTCCTTATATACACTGCGTACAGTATACTACAAAGGGACCTACAATCTCATTGTTCATTGGACACAGGAATGTCTCCTCGCATCATAACAAAAGGTCATAGGTTAGTTTGAACAGGTGCGCTGTGACTATATCAAACTCCTCGGGTGGGAGGGAATCTGAGAATTCCCGCCGCATGGATAATGAACCGCAAATATAGTAAATGTCCAGAAACTACTAATAGACATAACTATACGCAGTAGCGATTAATCTTTACCTAACCAGCACCGGATTGTTTCTAATAAAATGTTCTTTAGTTAGGTACCAAACACCACTGCTCAAACCCTGTCTGACCCTTCGTATCATGCAAAGAGGAATTTCTCTGTCCAGCGACCAGTTACATTAAACAAACTTACAGTCATTATTAAGGGGAACATTATCTATAAAACATACTATTTGGTTTTATTATTTAACGATTGAGTCGCCCGCTAGACGCAAACAAACTCTACCGTAAATGCACATACCACGCGCTCGAGCGCATATCCGAGGAGGCGCCATCACGCAGCTACGAGTATCCGCACGCACGGGAGAGAATGTGCACGTGCAGTGGGCAAGCGCATGAGGTGAATATATGGCAACGTGTAGCATGATATTTTTCCGACTTTGACAGTCCACCCTTTGGCAGTCATCAATAACTGCCACTTCCTAAAACAGTTCAAAAAAAGAAAAATATATGTCATAATGTAAATACCATTTTATGATTGGGTAAAGGCAGAGAGGAGCAGGTGGGAAAAAGGTATGACCTAGTGAAATAGTAGAAGCATGTGTGTATGAATCCATGTTTGAGGGGTCATGTATCATCGTGCCGTATGTGTTTTAGATCAAGCTTCGAGGTATTGCGAAGTATACATTTGAATCCTTCTTATCCCGTATTACGGGTCTGTGGATGGGCTGTCAAACTTTACCGAGCTCTTTTCGGCTTTTGGTTGCAACAAATGGGGGAGCACATTTAGTTGATGATACATGAATGGGGGGATATGTGAGTGCTGATATCTGTATCTATATTCCCTATCGACTATGTGTGTCATTACCTGAAGGTTGTAGAGGTGAAGATAAGAAGCAATTATTATAAATGCAGTCGTAAACTATGTGAGTTTAATATGCATTTGATGATTGAGGTCTTGTCTGAAGTCTTGTCTTGATGTACATGTTGTCTGATGTCTCTCGGTGCTTTTGCTATAAATAACGAGCAAAAGTTGTTCCATTGTCCATAAAGTTACAGTCTCTAAAGTATTGGGCTATCGTAAAAGTTAAAGTCACTAGGGAAATTGGGGCTTGTAGCATAGTTCATCAATGGTCTGTATAAAAGAGGTTGTCAAATTCTTCTTCCAAGTGGATGTCTTTGTACCTTGGAGGAAAACAAAGGAGAAACGGGTGAAAGAAACGGACCGTGGAATCACATATTCATCACAACATTGTCTCTATCGTTGGGTCATAAATCAAATTAGTTGTTGTTAGTACAGTGTCCTCGCTCCTTAGACTCATCACCCTGGTATTACTTTTACTCTTCGTTAAAACCCGAACGCATCTAAATATCAGGCCAACCAATATGACGACTCCCAGAATACACAAAAGAAATTTCCCTACATCCATAATAATACTTTGGGCCCATTCTCCTAAGCCCGAGAACCAATTTCGTGGGTTCAACCATGACACCCAACTGGTCAGCTCATTACCCACAGCAGCGAGTGTGAGATTGTGTTTCCTTCGAAACTCCCACTTTAATTGTAAAATGTCATCCATCTTTTGGTCTATGACCTCGGCTGGGTCCTCCGTGCTGTTTGTAATGTACGTGCAGCACTTTATTCCATATTGAGTTGCTAGGGTAACACAATACCCGCCTGTCACAGCTGTGAGGTAATTAAGAATCATCCTATGCTGAACCAGTTCTGTTTTGTAGGCCTGTAACTCTTTCCCAGTGTACCTGAATGTGTCGTCATACATTTCGGTGATATTGTCTAAAAAATTTGCAAGCGCAGATATATATTTATACGAGTGATATCTAACGCGAGTAGGAATTGAATCCCGGTGGATTCATGGATCAGATCAGAGGCTGAATGCTCTGTCTTCTCTATCAGGTGCCGTTTAATGACGTGCTTGTAATGAGTGTGAGTATAAGGAGCTTGGGCACTGCGGTGAATATCTTTCATTTTGTTATGGGTTACAGTCATTACTTCAGGCAGTACTTTTCCAATATAACAAAATCCCTCTGAGTTTGGGGCAAGCCACTAATACGCCTTCCTCCCGCATATGAAATATGCATCATCAGGGAGAACATATGGGACAGAGTATGACATTATCATGTTACAAATTTTCCATGTGAAATCTCCTAACCCTAATTCTCCCATCTGTTTTGTACACGTATCAGGTTGTACGATATGTGCACAGTATCCTGGTGATACTTCTCCAACTCGCATGGTCCTACTTCCTAGAGTGTACCTATACCGGCAATATTTTCCATGGTCGGCTATCTGGCGTATAAGTTCTGTGTCTATGGGCATTCTGTCGGGTCTGTATGAAAAGGTCATGGTTTGATTACTCCATGACACTTCCCAATTTCCCGGCTTTCGGGGATTGGAAATGTTAAAGCACACTAAGGACCTATCCACATGATATTGGTGGAGCTTCAAACTAGGAGGACTAGAGATATTAAACCTCTTGTCCACCGGCCTCCCACCACTTAGCTCAAGTACCTCTCCTACAGTTAAAGGGAATGGTACTAGCCCTGATTTGCTATGACCTTGAGGTACTTGAGAGCATACCCAACAGTCTGTCTGGTTTAACACTTTACCCACTAAGGAGTGATAGTCACTCAATGGATGCCGATCCATGTGGACATTAAAACTGGACTGACACTTCTTGATGCACCCATCCTCAACTATATTGTCACAATGCCTACAGATGCAGTTCTCTTCAGCTAACAATCCTTCACAATTTCTTCTATTGTCAATGCTACCAGATCGTTTTCTGATACTCGCCTTTACTCGGATATTATGTTGCTCTTGGAAATTTACGCCTGCATCCTGGTCATCAGAACCAATTCCCGATCCTTTCTCGACCTCCATGGTACTCTCACCGAAACAGACTGCTCTGGTCAACATCATGGTCAACAGAAAAATCCGGATCACAGTCTCTTGGGGCAAGTCCATCTTAGAGGAGTAAAAGGAGAAAAATAAGAAAGGGGAAAGGAAATAGGAGAGAGGTGGGAACTGGAGAAAATAACAAATGGGAAAAAGAAATCTGGCTCGACAAGCTTCCGGTCTTATTATTCTCAGCGCTCAGGTGTCGTCTCAATCCTCCCGGAACAGACACTCTAGTGATACAACCTCTACCGTCTGTTCTTTATCACGGGACTTCTCTGGATCAGCAACCTTTTTACAATGAGACGAATGGACCCAAGTCTCCCTCTCGGCAACCTTCAACGCTGTTGTGCTGGTCAATAAGACTTGATATGGTCCTTCCCATCTGTCAATAAGGCAACCTGAGCGTAGAAAATTCCGTATCATTACATAATCCCCAGGTTCAATGTCATGACAATTACTGTCTGGCAGATCAGGAACCACCAACTTTAGATTATCATTCTGATTCCTCAATTGCTTACTCATCTTAACTAAGTACTTTACGATTACTTCATTGTTACATTTCAAATCATCCTGGGGGTTAATCATAACATGGGGTTGTCGACCAAACAGAATTTCAAAAGGAGACAGATTAAGAGGGGACCTGGGAGTGGTTCTGATGCTGTATAATACAATTGGCAAAGCTTCAGGCCATAACAGTCCTGTTTCAGTCATTACCTTGCTCAATTTATTTTTAATAGTGCTGTTTACTCTTTCCACCTTCGCACTCGCCTGGGGGCGGTACGGAGTGTGCAGCTTACTATTAATTCCCATCAACTTACACATTGTTTGAAAGACTTCACCTGTAAAATGGGTACCCCTATCACTTTCAATGATTCTAGGGATACCATACCTACACACAAATTCCTGCACAATTTTCTTTGCAGTAAATACAGCGGTATTTGTGGCCGCGGGAAATGCTTCAACCCAATTTGAAAACACATCAATACAGACCAATACATATTTTAAATTTCTACAAGGTGGCAATTGTATGAAATCAATTTGTATTACCTGAAAAGGGCCATCTGTCGGAGGGATATGAGATGGCTCTGTCGGTATTGCCTTTCCGATATTCTTCCTCAAGCAGGTGAGACATGTCATCGCTCTTTTACCCGCATGGGAAGAAAATCCTGGGGCGCACCAATAAGCTCTTACCAACTTACACATTCCTTCTTTGCCTAGATGAGTCAGCCCATGTGCCGCTTCCGCTAGACTTGGAAGGTATGCTTTGGGTGCCACTGGCTTACACTGTCCATCTGTCCAGAGTCCTGAGGACTCCTGGCCATATCCTTTTGACCTCCAAACTGCCTTTTCCTGTGGGGAACACAAATTTTGCATTTCACACAATTTCTGTGTGTTTACAGTATTAAATACCATCAGTTGTGTACTGTCTGTTTGTATGGGGTTACTAGCTGCTGATTTAGCAGCTTCGTCTGCTCGGCTGTTACCAAGTGATACCTGGTCTTGGCTATATGTGTGAGCTTTACACTTGATAACAGCCACTCTGTCGGGTTCCTGTATCGCTGTTAGAAGTCTTTTGATGTGGGCTGCATGCGCTACGGGTGTGCCAGCTGCCGTCATGAAATTTCTGAGGCGCCATAGGGCCCCGAAATCATGGACTACTCCGAAGGCGTACTTGAATCTGTGTAAATATTGGCTGATTTGCCCTTTGCCAATTCACATGCTCTGGTTAGGGCAACCAGTTCAGCAACTTGTGCTGAGTGTGGTGGGCCTAGCGGTTCCGCTTCTATGGTACCTTGGTCATCTACGACTGCGTATCCAGTACACAAGTCTCCCGAGTCCGTCTGTCTGTGACAACTACCGTCAGTGTAGAAAGTAAAATCTACATCTTCCAGTGGGTTGTCACTGATGTCAGGCCTTGCCGTAAAATTTTGGGTCAAATATTCCATACAATCATGCGTGTCATCCCCTGTATTAAATCCTCCTTCACCATCACTCTCATCCTCCACCCTTTGTGCCTGTCCAGGCACACCTGGGAGATACGTTGCAGGATTTAATGTGCTGCATCTCCTTATGGTGATGTTTACGGGGGCCATCAATGCCAATTCCCATCTTGTAAACCGCGCTGATGAGACGTGTCTGGTTTGGGCCGAATTCAGTAAGGCTGACACTGCATGTTGTGTATGAATTGTGAGGTTGTGTCCTAGCACTACATCTTCGCTTTTTGTGACTAGCAATGCTATTGCTGCAACGCTTCGCAAGCTAGTGGGGAGGGATCGCGCTACCATGTCTAGCTGAGCGCTATAGTAGGCTACCGGCCTGCTGGCATCACCATGCTTCTGGGTTAAGACACCTGCTGCGCACCCAGCACTCTCTGTTCCGTACAGCTCAAAGGGTTTCCCATAGTCAGGCATACCTAATGCCGGTGCCTGCGTTAGGCACTGTTTAAGTCTCTCAAATGCCACCTCAGACTCGTCTGTGTGCGAAATCCGATCAGGTTTGTTTGAGGAGACCATCTCCTGCAAAGGTAAGGCTAGTATGGAGAAACCTGGGATCCAGTTACGGCAATACCCACACATTCCTAAAAATGTTCTAATCTGTTGCTGGGTTTGTGGCAGGGTCATGTCACGAATTGCTTGAATTCTATCAGCGGTAAGGTGTCTCAGTCCGTGTGTTAGACAGTGTCCCAAATACTTCACACGGGTTTGGCATAATTGTAACTTGTCCTTGGAAACCTTGTGTCCTGTGTCTGAAAGATGAAACAGGAGTTGTTTCGTATCTCTCAGGGACGCTACCAGTGAATCTGAACACAGCAGTAAATCATCCACATACTGTATCAATATTGATCCACTCTCTGGTTGGAAAGACTGTAAACAATCATGCAGGGCCTGTGAGAAAATACTTGGACTGTCTATGAAACCTTGTGGTAATCGAGTCCAAGTGTACTGAACTCCTCTGTATGTGAATGCGAATAAGTATTGACTGT
Source organism: Pseudophryne corroboree (assembly GCF_028390025.1). Lineage (NCBI taxonomy): Eukaryota > Metazoa > Chordata > Amphibia > Anura > Myobatrachidae > Pseudophryne > Pseudophryne corroboree. The sequence continues at coordinate 315,958,935 of NC_086453.1, read as the reverse complement.
CAGGGTGCAGAGGTACCGAGAAGAAAGCGGAGCAGAGGTCAATCACAGTGAAAAATTTGGCAGTGGGAGGGATTTGCATAAGGATGACAGCTGGATTTGGCACTACAGGGAATTGACTCTCAACTATTTTGTTGATCCCTCTTAGATCCTGCACTAATCTGTAACCCCTCCCCCCACTCTTTTTAACAGGGAAGATGGGACTATTGGCAGTGCTGGACGTTCTTACCAGAATGCCCTGTTGTAGCAAGCGCTCTATTACAGGGTAAACTCCTAACTCCACCTCTGGCTTCAGAGGGTATTGTGGGATTTTTGGAGCTATCCTACCATCTTTTACTTGTACAACTACTGGGGCTACGTTTGCCATCAATCCAGTGTCTTGTCCATCCTTGGTCCAAAGTGATTCCGGTATCTGGGAAATCATTTCCTCTACCTTGGACGGACACCTATTTACAACAACAGTGTGTGACATTAATCTTGTTGGGGAGTCTAGCATATCCTGCGCTTCCTGAGCGTGGTTTTCGGGTATGTCCAAGAACACACCTTCAGGAGTACAGTATATGACGCATCCCATTTTGCACAGTAAATCTCTCCCTAGGAGATTAGTCGGAGCCGATGCAGCCAGCAGAAAAGAATGCTTGGTATGCAAAGGCCCTATCGTAATCTCTGCAGGTTTGCTTAAAGGGTAGTGCTGTACTACTCCTGTTACTCCCATGGCTGGAATTGTTTTACCAGTGGTTCTCATGCCCACGGTCGAATTTATCACTGACTTGGCCGCCCCCGTATCTACAAGGAAATTTAGAGATTTACCAGCTACATCAATTGTGACCTCGGGTTCTCTTCCAAGGCTCGCAATTAATTTTACTGGCTGCAGATTACCTATGGTGCGTGGTGACCTCCCTGCATTGCGCTGGCAGCTATTACCTGTGAAGGGGGTAAATGGGAACTATCAGTGACTTGCCAGTCTCTTTTTGGGGGATACCTTTTTGTTTCCCCTGCGTGTGGCTCATAACTCCATCTCTGCGGTCCTTGATCCCAATTTCGTGTGTCATGTCTTTGTCTAGGGGGTTGATATGATTTTTGTGCATTTTTCGATCTACAGTCTCGTGCAAAATGTCCCTCTTTATGACAGTAATAACAAGTTACCACATTTGACTTACCCACAGGGGTCGGAGACTTATACTGAGGTGGCCTTGTGGTCAGGGCCTGTATACTTATGGCCATTAACTTATCACTTTGTGACTACCTGTGTCTGGTGATATTCCGATCATGATCAATAGCGGCCTCTCTCAAAGTAGCCACCGACAGACCTCGCCAACATGGTTGGGTGGTCTGTACCCTCGTCCTCAATACTTCCTTTAAACCATCCATTAACACAGATACTGCTACTTCTCTATGATTCACATTTGTCTTAATGTCTTCTATGCCTGTATACTTAGCCATTTCCTGTAGTGCCCGATGAAAATAATCAGCAGCTGTTTCTCCCTCTTTTTGTTTGATGGAGAAAATTTTGTTCCATTTGGCAACAGCTGGAAAATACTCTTTTAACTGTAAATTTATTCTCTTTACATTATCTTGGTTGTACACGTCCGTAAGGGGTACCTCTTCATCTAATTTACAGTCAGCTATAAATCTCGCTGAGTCGACATTGGAGGGTAAACATGCCCTCAGCAATATCTGCCAGTCTTTGTTATTGGGCTCCACAGTATTTCCTAGCTCTCTAATGTATTTCTTGCTTGCAACTAGATCTTTCCTAGGATCAGGGAATTCAGACACCATTGATCTTAATTCCATTCGGGAAAAGGGGCAGTGCATGGCGATGTGTCTGACAGGAGTGAGTCCTGAATTGTCAGTTTTCCCATTTGGCACTGCAATTACCCTAACGGGATTAAGTTCAATAACATCATTCTGAGTAGATTCTATAACATGTGATGTAATGGTTTCAGCATAGTGTATAGTGCCGTACTTACCAGTTGATACGACCTCACCTGTCCCTCCACTAGGGGCCTTTGATACTGCTCTTACTGGTTGGGACGTGCCCACTGTTGTTTCTGCTATGGTGGCTGCTAGAGAGAGTGCCGATATTGTTTTTGGCTCATCCTCTTGGTCACAATCCTGGGGAAAGTTTAAAACAGGGTACAGCTTGCACGGGTTAATATTAGCATCAACAATCTTGGTTACATTATTCCTAACATTTATACAGTTACTAAGTGCATGTTTATCATTCACCAGTGTGCCATTCTCTGTAACCACCTTCTCTCCCGTTATGTATGGTGGTGGGGGAGCAGTGGCTATCAGTTTCCTGATAGGGTTAGATCCAGCCGCTTGAGCCAATCCTCTTTGTATTTCACCTTCCTGTTGCCATAACTGTAAATAATCATAATGTTTGATCCGTCTCTTTGCAGATTTAATGAAACATATCCTTCTCCGTAGATTTTGTAACACCTCGGGACTAAAACTGCCTACCCGTGGGAACTTTTCCCCATCATGCACAGTCATTCTTTCCCATTCATCGCACAAAACCTCTGTGTGTGAACCGTATTTCTCACACATGACATACCTTGCCGACCCGATTGGTCGGTTTACTAAGTCAACCCGAACCGAGGTTGATCGCCCCCTACCTGAACAACTGGCCCCCATCTTTGCAGGTGTTGCCTTCACTACCTCTGACCTTCAAATCAGGGTCTTCAGCGAACCCTTACAAAAACCAAGATGTCCGGGGTAGGCCGGCGGCGGAAGTTTACCGAGTACCTCCACTCACTCGCCCACGTCGACCAATACGCCCACACACTGCCTTAGCGCTGGCGTACTCAACCTAGGGCCCCTGCGACCTGAACCTCTATTTACTGGAACATGTGGGTGTGATCCGAAGAGCACTTAACCCTTCCCAGTAACTATTGGTTGTTAGAGAATTCCCGAGTGACCAGCGAACCTCCCTTAAAATAAAAAAAATTACACAAATCACGTTAGAATGTACAAATAGCGTTTATGACCCCTCTAGCGTACGCAAATGGTACTGGGTCAAGTTACTAACTAATGCACACAATTACGTGCGGTACAATCGTTCTGCACATAAGCAACTAATCTTATGTGCGGAGCGACCAGTGGAATCGAAAATTGTGGCTGCGAATTCCTTCAGCCAGAGCTTAATGGCCTATATGGGTACCGCACCAACCCTTCCTGGTGTTGTGCTTCTTTATCTCTTTATCTATAGCGGACTTCCTAGTTTGCTGTACCTAGACCTCCTGGTCTGTCTGGACCTCCTGGTCTGTGCTACAGTAGACCTCCTGGTCTGCTATACTCTAATGCTCTTATTTTAAATGTTTAACAAGGGATGCCTCCCAAGCCGTCACTTACACGTATGTACCTCACGAGAACTCGATGATTTCCTGTGGTTCAACCCCAAAATTTAGAAACTTATATATATATACACACTCTTTCACCTCATATACTCTTTACTTTCGTTTCTGCGCAGAAATCCCTTTCATTCAGTATCACAGGCTAATCCCGAGGAGTTGCAACTAGAGAAGGATCTATTAGCTTAAAATTTTGGACACTGAGATTGATTTGCGCTATTATCGCGTTGCCTCCTTATGCCCTAACTAAAACAATACTATCGTGTGATTTGTATCACGTGGGCGTACCCAGACGCTCCGTTGCGTAATATACGCTCCGTGCGTCGGCCCTTGCGTCGCGTACGCTAGTCCCGCCCTTTGTTAGAGACACATGTACGCAAGCCAGGTATATCCACAGAAATACAATTAACACGTTTATATCAATGTAGATGATCTTTAACTGTAATCATTTACTGAACACCACACAGAACTTCCTTGTATCTTAGGCAAGCCGTGCGTGTGTTTTACAAATTACTCCTTAACGTATTAATATTACTTTTAACTACCAATAGCAACAAATCTTTCTCAGCACGTTATCAATTGTGAAATGGCAAACAGGAAAGTGAGGTGTGAAAATACACAAATGGAAAAAGAAATACAGGTGTGTGCGTGCGTGCGTGTGTGCGTACGCAAAACAGAAATAAACTGTTTTAAAAGACAATAGCGTACTGTTCTTACCTTCCGGTTCCGGATTCCACCAGCACTCCTACAGCGTAGCGAAACAGACGCTTATCTAGCCAGCACTACTGTATCCCGATACGAAGGGATACTGCCTTCCCGCCCTTGCTGACAGATAAAGTCTGTGTTCGCTAGTGCGGATATGTGGAGGACGGACGAGCCGCCAATTGATAAAGCTAACTATTTATCTTATAACATTCACTATAAAATGGGTAAGAGACTCAGTACGCAATTGGCGTATGGGGTACCGTAAGGGTACGCACTTAGCGTAGCAGACGCTTATCCGTGGTCGAGACGCACATGCGACACGCTCGCTCACAGCTTAACGCTTGGTGACGAGCACGCTATAGGCGGCCGACTACCGTAATGCTATGCTACTAGCGTAGCGTACGCTCGTGACCACGAGGGGAACACGAGCGGCGCAGACGCTCACGGGATGACACTCAGTAAACCTTGTATGCAACTCAATGAAAGGCTGAGCCTATACTGTAAACCTTGGTTTTGTAATGTGAGCACAATGCAATGGTAATTAACCTCTATTGTATGAAAGCCTCTTGAGCGATTGAGACGCTCTGAATACTCTCAGCAATGTAATAAACACACAATACCTTGCTAAGGTTCCAACACCTTTACTAACAATATCTAGCTATGTAAAAGTTAAAAAAACAGTTAACAGTTCATACACTACAGGCTAACATCAATATCTAAGCAGAATAACTACACATAAATATACAATAGCGTCAGCCTGCCCTGTATTCAGGATATATATGAAAAAAGGCTCCTCACTAAGGTGAAAAGTATTCTGGGAGATCTATCTCATCCAAATGGGGGGATGTTTTCTGTGTTGCCATCTAATAGGCGTTACCGTTCTATTCTTTGTCGGACAAACCGGTTAAGGGGTAGTTTTTTCCCAAAAGCAATAAACATGTTAAACCAGATAGGACCGAGATAAATTGACAATTGGGAATGTCTTGGGTTTAGGAGTGCTCTCTTCGTTCTGTTCTTATGGTCTCTGTATATGCTTGCTTTTTAGTTTCGTTGATTGTTCATTGAACTATTGATGACAATAAAGTATTATTATTATTATTATTATTATTATTATTAATCTTATACAATAACAGAGAGAGAGAATATGGCAAAATACAGAGATTTAGAATGGTCACAGAGAATAACTTACACACACTGGGGAATGATCGCTGCGCAGTCCTGGTACCAGCTCCGAGTTAGTCAAGATGAAAACCGTTTGTGGAGAGAAGACTGAGCTGGCCAGGCTGGCTGTCCTTATATACACTGCGTACAGTATACTACAAAGGGACCTACAATCTCATTGTTCATTGGACACAGGAATGTCTCCTCGCATCATAACAAAAGGTCATAGGTTAGTTTGAACAGGTGGGCTGTGACTATATCAAACTGCTCAGGTGGGAGGGAATCTCAGAATTCCCGCCGCATGGATAATGAACCGCAAATATAGTAAATGTCTTGAAACTACTAATAGACATAACTATACGCAGGAGCGATTAATCTTTACCTAACCAGCACCGGATTGTTTCTAATAAAATGTTCTTTAGTTAGGTACCAAACACCACTGCTCAAACCCTGTCTGACCCTTCGTATCATGCAAAGAGGAATTTCTTTGTCCAGCGACCAGTTACATTAAACAAACTTACAGTCATTATTAAGGGGAACATTATCTATAAAACATACTATTTGGTTTTATTATTTAACGATTGAGTCGCCCGCTAGACGCACACAAACTCTACCGTAAATGCACATACCACGCGCTCGAGCGCATGGCCGAGGAGGCGCCATCACGCAGCTGCGAGTATCCGCACGCACGGGAGAGAATGTGCACGTGCAGCGGGCAAGCGCATGAGGTGAATATATGGCAACGTGTAGCATGATATTTTTCCGACTTTGACAAAACACACCGCCCAGGGTGTGCTTTTAAATTGAAAACTCAGCACTGAACGGGTTAAGGGGGTAAAAGTGGCTCCTCAAATTAAGCTTATATCAGCCATTCATTTCGTTGTTATCTACACATTTGGTGTAATTCATGTTTGTACGCACAGTTGCAAATTCTCAGGCTACGGAATTGCTAATACTCACAAGTGAGGGGTCATTCAGATGTGGTTGGAGTTGCTGCATCCATAGCAAAGTACCAATTATCAAACTTTTAGACACCCAAACAATTGTCACAATTCAATTGTGATTGGGCGCACAGGCACATCGCGCATGTCGCATCCAAACAGACAGGGTTTATCCACATAAAACGGCTAAACCCATCTAACGTTCCTCCTTGGGCGTCCAAACTCCAGTTTGTACACCCAAAGTGTGACTTAGAGCACATTTCTTCTCGGACCTCAGTTTGAAAAGAAAGGATGGTATCTATGGTGAGCGCTAATTTTCTCAGGGAGGTAGCAATAATCATAAAACAAAGTCTAATTTATAACAAAAAAGACAAATGTTTTATTTTTGGACATCCATAGTTATAAAGTGACACAGTGCACATAACATGGCTCAAACAAACAATGACATATATTAAAATGATGTATTGCACAGACCCTTAATTTGTAAACATTAGCAGTGTAAACATTGAAGGACAGTCTTTGTGCAAGATATTTTATCAATGGTGAGACTTCTGACTCATACCGTTTTGGGTATGTGGTGTGTGCCTTGATGTTAAAAGGTGGATTCCAGCCGGGCAGCCCAGCAACACACCACACACTTAGCCCAATCGCAGATCGATGCAGCGAGAACAGCGGTAGAGGTCCAAAGAAGCTTGAAAGTCCCACTCCAGGCACCTCAGGAAAAACTATTGAATTCCCCCCGTAAGAGACCTAATTCAGAGGAGCATTTGCAACTGCATATTCAGATGCAGCGGATCTGCGAAAATATGCTAATGCTGGAGCCGCAGGGACACGCCCACCAGCGGTATCTCAGATCCACTGCTTACATATAAAAGATGCAACATTGCGAACATGGGTCGCACATCTGTCACAACATCGAATATCTGAACAACTTTATGGTTTCTCTGTAACGACCACCAGAACTAAGACGCCGGGGCCAGTACAACTGCCAACGAATCAACTGTGCAATCATCGGCACTGCTTCCACCTCTTAATCATCCTCATTGTAGGAAATGAAAGGACAGAAAGCCTAAACTTGTTACAGAATATTTTGCCCACAGATAATCGGGTCACAGGCCTTGTGGAGTGAGAAGTGCTATAACCTGACTTTTATATTCAAGCCTTTAAAGAGGCACAAGGAGCACACTAGCAAATAAATACACATTGGGGACTGAACCTACATATTCATTGGAAGATATGTAAATATATGTGAATGTATACTGCATCATTTGTTTGTTAATGAACCCACACAGGGACAGATTGACGATAGGCTTCGCTAGGAGCGTTCCCAGTATGTGGCTCACTGGGGTCATTAAATAAATAGCTACTGTACGTCGGACTGGAGCGTGTTCTCTGTACTCAGCTCCTATTTGTTCTGTTATTGCTGGGTGGTTAAGCCACATTAATGGTTGTTCTACTGGTCCCCTCCTCTCTCTCTCTCTCTCTCTCTCTCTCTCTCTCTCTCTCTCTCTCTTCTCCCTTCTCCTTTCTTTTCTCTTATCCTCTCCTCCCCACACCTTGTCCTGCTCACATGCTCACAGAGAATACGTGGGATGCTGACAGAAATGTTTCCCACAGCATTTAAGAGGTGGGGATTATAAATGTAATGTGGGAGGTATTAATGTTATGTTAATGCTGTGGGTGGTAATATTAGGTGGGGTTCTGGTGAAGGATATTCATGTAACGTGAATGTTGGGGCTTATTGGAGCAAATGTTTTTATCATTACCTTTAAATTATGGATGGTTTAAACAAAAAATAATAATATTTATTAAATGCGAATGTTATTAATTTCATTTGGGACCGTTTTGCATATGTATTAAATAAGAAGGTAATTATTACACGATCAGTTTGGTGTAACTTCACCTGTGCTGTCCCCTTCTCCAGTTAAATCTATGGCCCAGGGCCTTAGTGCTAGGGGTCATGTTTCCAATCTCAGTCTAAATGCCCATTCTCTTCCGGCTTTATAATGGGATCCGGTCTGAAGATCGACAGTGTCTAGGTCGTCAATGTTTAGGTCATCCACTATAGGTCGACAGTCACTAGGTCGACAGGGTCAGAAGGTTGACATGTTCTAGGTCGACAGGTCAAAAGGTCGACATAAGTTTTTCCACAATTTTTTTCTTTTTTTGAACCTTTTCATACTTAACGATCCACGTGGACTATGATTGGAACGGTAATCTGTGCCGAGTGAAGCGGTAGCGGAGCGAGGCACCTTGCACGAAGCATGGCGAGCGAAGCAAGCCATGTGAGGGGACACGGTGCACTAATTGGGGTTCCCGGTCACTCTACGAAGAAAACGACACCCAAAAAAATTAAAAACTCATGTCGACCTTTTGACCTGTCGACCTAGAACATGTCGACCTTCTGACCCTGTCGACCTTCTGACCCTGTCGACCTATAGTGGTCGACCTAAACATTGTCGACCTAGACACTGTCGATCTAATGATCCACACCCCTTTATAATACCCTCTCAAAATGAAATGGGAAGCAGACATTGGGTCTATTTCTGATGTCCATATGTGTCCATATACACAATCTGGCGATCTACCACTATACTGTATGCCTTACTACACTGGCTAAGGCTATTGTCGCTAGGACATGAGGGGGTCATTCCAAGTTGATCGCTCGTAGCATCTTTTTGCTGCCCGTACGATCAACTAGACGCCGCCTATGGGGGAGGGTTTTTTTGCATAGCAAGGATGCGAACGCTTGTGCAGCCGTGCTATGCAAAAACATTTTGTGCAGTATCTGAGTAGCTTTCAACTTACTCACCCGCTGCGATGTCTTCAGCCTTTCCGGTCCCGGAATTGACGTCAGACACACGCCATGAAAACACCTGGACACGCCTGCGTTGGACTCACCACTCCCAGAAAACGGTAAGTTGACGCTCCAGAACGCCTTCCTCCTGTCAATCTTCTTGCAATCGTGGAAGCGATCGCTTTCTTCATTCTTCTTGTCGTTGACTAGCGACGGCCGTCGTTGGGCAACTACGCGGCTGCGCATTGTGGCCGCCGCGCAGGTGCAGAACTGACCCGTTCGCACCGCTGCGAAAAACAGCAGCATGCGAACGGGTCGGACCCCCGTGGTTTGCAAGTGGATGGCGTTAGTTAATGATGTTTCCAAACACGAACGGGGCATCACTGTGGATTATCAGATTGTTTTTTTGTCACTTTTTTATCTGTGTATATTGTAATAAATCCGTTGTACTACACATGATAGCATATGTTTCTTCCCACATGTGGAGTGGATAATACACAGAAATTGGATGTGGATTGGCAGATTCATGAAGTCTTTGTAAGGGATGTACATTTCATTTCCTATTTACTTTTGTGGTGTTAGCACTATATTCAGGTGGCGCCTATTTTAGCGAGATCATACCCTCCTACTCTTTTGGTTTTTATACAAGAGTCCTAACTCCAAGGCCAGTTACCATAAAATGTGGGATAGATGGTGTCAGTCCAGGTTTGGTAATCATAATGACAGTCATTTGGACCCATGATGTTAAGTCTACATTTTTATTTTTGCACCCATGATGTAAAGTGTAAAAAAAAAAATTGTCTGCTTGTTCCCACTTTCTTCCTTCTGTTTTTGTATTTTATTCTTATTATTGTCTGTGTATGTCCCCAATTTTTTTTTATTTTTTTTTTTACCTTAATGTGATTTGGGTTTGTTATTATTTTTCTATTTCCTGATTATGCTCTCTTGGGCCATGTGTCCATGTATTCTGTGACTATCTAGACTCTACAGCCGTGATGTACATGTTTGGTGATCCACTATGTGGAATCTCTTATCGTGACATCTTGGGGGGGAAGGGGGGGGGGGTGTTGTTTATGTAAGATTTAAAATGTAATAAAAATCACACAATTAAAAAAAGTAAGGCAATTAGATTTGATTAAAGGGGGTCATTCCGAGTTGATCGCATGTAGCTGCTTTTTGCAGCCCGTGCGATCAACTATACTCCGCCTATGAGGGTGGGTTTTTCCCCATAGCAAGGCTGCGTTCGCTTGTGCAGCCCTGCTATGGGGAAAAAAATTGTGCAGTTTCTAAGTAGGTCTAGACATATTTTACCAGCTGCGACGTTTTCAGCCTTGTTCGGTCCTGGCTCTGATGTCAAACACCCACCTGGACACTCCTGCATTTTTCTTACCACTCCCAGAAAACGGGTCCGAACGCTGTGTTGCCGCCCAGGAACGCCCACCGCCTGTCTATCTTCTAGCGATCGCCGATGCGATCGCTTTCTTCGTTCCCTTCGTTGTTGCCCGGTGACGTCCATTGCCGGGCAACAACTCGGGTGCGCATTAAGGCCCCCGCGCATGCGCAGTAGTGACCCAGTCGCAGCTGTGCGAGCGAATTGCCGTATAATTCCTGTGATACTGGCGTATAATTCCCGTGATATTGCCGTATAATTCCCGTGATACTGGCGTATAATTCCTGTGACAGTGCCGTATAATTCTCGGAATACTGGCGTATAATTCCTGTGATACTGCCATATAATTTCCGTGATACTGGCATATAATTCCTGTGACATTGCCTTATAATTCCTGTAATATTGCCATATAATTGCCATATAATTCTCGGAATACTGGTGAATCATTCCTGTGATATTGCCATATAATTCCCAAGACATTGCCGTATAATTCCTGTGATATTGCCATATAATTCTTGGAATACTGGCGTGTAATTCCTGTGATACTGCCATATAATTCCCATGATACTAACTTATAATTCCTGTGATATTGCCATATAATTCTTGGAATACTGGCGTATAATTCCTTTGATGGTATCACAAATCCCCAAGGAGAGTCCAAGTGTGTCGGCGGTTGCGATGCCTGACCTTCCCAACACTGGATGGGAAGAGGTGGCTCCTTCCACCATTTGCACGCCCCCTGCAAGTGCTGGAAGGAGCACCCACAGTCCAGTTCCTGATATTGAAATTGAAGATGTCACTGTTTAAGTATACCAGGATGAGGATATGGGTGTTGCTGGCGCTGAGGAGAAAGTTGACGATGAGGATTCTGATGGTGATGTGGTTTGTTTAATTCAGACACCGGGGGAGACACCTGTTGTCCGTGGGATGAAGAAGCCCATTCCCACTCCCCACATCACTCAGTGTCTACCTAATCATGTGTCTTTATCCTTCCCCCCTAGTCTCCTACACCTCCTCCTCCCTCCCCTCCTCTGTCTCCCCTCCATCCCTCTGTTTCCTTCCCCCACCTTTCCTGTTACCCCACTTTCATTCACCTCTGCCCCATGGTCCTGCTACCCCACAACTCAGCCCTGCTCCCTCTCTCCCTTCCCTGTCACCTCCCCACACCCCCATCCACATCACACTGACCTCCCTCCCTGCCCACCTCCTGCAGTTTCCCCTCCTAGCTCAGGCACCCGTACCATCACTACTCTCTCATCATCTCTGCCCTCAAAGTTAATCTCACCTCATCGCTACAGCAACCCTGAAAATCTCATTCACATCTCTCCCACAAACTCATACCCCCTATCCTGTGCCCTCTGGAATGCCAGATCTGTTTGTAACAAACTGGTCCCCACTCATGACCTTTTCATTTCCAACTCCCTTCACCTACTAGCCATTACTGAAACTTGGATTATGCCCTCTGACACTACTTCTCCTGGTGCTCTCTCTGCTGGGGGCCTCGCATTCACACACACACCCCGACCTAGGGGTCGCCATGGGGGTGGTGTTGGGGTCCTTTTACCTTCTAGTTACTCCTACCAACTCATACCACCAGAACCATCCCTTACATTCTCTACATTTGAGGTCCATGCCATACGCCTCTTCCAACCGTAGCTGTCATTTACCGCCCCCCCTGGCACTGCTTCCAAATTCATCGACAACTTTGCTTCCTGGCTTCCTCACTTCCTCTCCTCTGACATTCCCACCATTATCCTAGGCGATTTCAACATCCCTATTGACATCCCCACACAATCCCCTGCCTCTAAACTCCTTAACCTCACCTCTTCACTTGGTCTCTCCCAGTGGACCTCCTCACCCTCCCATGTGAATGGGAGCTCACTGGATCTGGTCTTCACTCACCGCTGTGATATTTCTGATTTTTCCAACTCCCCATTTCCCCTCTCTGACCACCACCTGCTCTCCTTTAACCTATCTCTCTCGACTTTTCCATCTCTACCTCCTAAGGCTACCATCACTAAGCATAACATTGAAGCTATTGACACCACATTCCTTTCCTCCCTGTTTGACTCACTTCTCTCTCCTATTCTCTCTCTCTCATGCCCTGAACAAGCCACTTCCACATACAATGCTTCCCTTACTTCTGCTCTTGACTCTGTTGCTCCACCAACCACTATTCACCCTCGCAAATTAACACCTCAACCCTGGCACACCAAATGCACCAGATATCTGCAAAAATGCTGAGCGACACTGGAGGAAATCACGCTCTATGGCAGACTTCCTCCATTTCAAACTTATGCTCTCATCCTTCAGTGCTGCCCTTTCTCTTGCTAAACAGTCATACTTCAAGAACCTCATCTCCTCCCAGTCTTCCAACCCCCGGCGCCTCTTTGCCATTCTCAACTCACTCCTCTGCCCACCTCCACCTCATCTCCCTTCCTCACTCTCTGCTCTTGACTTTGCCACTTACTTAACATCCAAAATTGACTCCATACGTCAGGACATCACATCACACCAGACCATCAGTAACCTGCCATCTCCCATCCCTTACCAACCCTCCCCATCCCTCGCACCAACTCTGTCATCTTTCTCCCATGCATCTGGAGAGGAAGTCATGGCCCTCATTCGTTCCTGTCCCCTCACCACCTCCCCACTTGACCCTATCCCCTCCCGCCTCTTCTGCTACCTCTCTCCTTCTGCTTGTTCCCATCTTTCCCACCTTCTCAATCTCTCCCTCTCACCAGGCACTGTCCCTTCTGCCTTCAAGCATGCACTCATCTCTCCTATTCTTAAAAAACCTACCCTTGATCCAAACACTCTCTCCAACTACCGACCGATCTCTCTCCTCCCTTTTGCCTCCAAACTCCTTGAGCGTATTGTCTACAACCGCCTTACTTCCTTTCTTTCCTCACACTCACTGCTTGACCCATTCCAGTCTGGCTTCCGTCCTCTCCACTCCACTGAAACTGCCCTTACAAAAGTATGCTGCTAAATCTAAGGGACACTACTCTCTACTTATTTTACTTGATCTCTCTGCTGCTTTTGACACTGTGGACCATCCTCTCCTACTGCAAATCCTTCACTCCATTGGTCTGCGTGACACTGCCCTCTCTTGGTTGTCGTCCTACCTTTCTGACCGTTCATTCTCTGTCTCCTCTCATGACTCCATCTCCCCCTCACTTCCACTAACTGTAGGGGTACCCCAAGGTTCTGTCCTTGGTCCTCTTCTCTTCTCTCTCTATACGTCTTCACTAGGTAAACTCATTAGTTCTTTTGGTTTCCAATATCATCTCTATGCTGATGACACTCAAATCTATCTTTCCTCTCCAGACCTCTCCCCTGCTCTCCTCACTCGTATCTCCAACTGTCTCTCTGCTACCTCTTCCTGGATGTCCCAGCGCTTTCTTAAACTTAACATGTCTAAGACCGAGCTGATCATCTTCCCTCCCTCCCGCATAACCTCACCTCCTACAATCTCATTACCTATTGATGGCACTACTTCCTCCTCTACCCCGTAAGTGTGCTGTCTTGGAGTAATCCTTGACTTCTCCCTCTCCTTCAAACCGCACATTCAGCACCTCTCACAAACCTGCCGTTTTCATCTAAAAAATATTTCCAGGATCAGACCCTTTCTGACCCAGGATGCTACTAAGACTCTTATCAACTCACTGGTCATCTCCAGACTGGACTACTGTAATATCCTCCTGACTGGCATTCCTGACAAATACCTCTCTCCACTCCAATCTATCCTCAATGCTGCTGCCCGGCTCATTTTCCTCACCAAACGCACTACGTCCACCTCTCCTCTCTTACTAGACCTTCACTGGCTCCCCTTCCCTTTCAGAATCCATTTCAAGCTTCTCATACTTGCTTACAAAGCCCTCACCCACTCCTCTCCCATCTACATCTCTGACCTTATCTCGCTTTACACTCCCACCCGTCCTCTTCGCTCTGCTAATGCACGCCGACTCTCCTGCCTACAGATTACTTCCTCCCACTCCTACCTCCAAGATTTTTCACGTGCTGCACCACTTCTCTGGAATTCCCTACCTCTCCCCCTCAGACTCTCCACCTCTCTACAAAACTTCAAACGGGCTCTCAAGACCCACTTCTTCACCAAACCCAGCCAAATCTCATCCTAAACCTCTGTTCCACGCTCTCTATGTAGCCCATCTGTCTCAACCCTGTCTGTCTACCCCTCCCCTTTAGAATGTAAGCTCTCACGAGCAGGGCCCTCTTCCCTCATGTGCTTACCCTTTTCTTACTTTAATAATCTTCAACTGCACCAAATCCAGCAGTCTTCTGCCACCTGATACTTATTCCAGTGTCATCTGCTGATGTAGCTGTTTATTTACCCTGTACTTGTCCTATATTGTCGTCAACTGTAAGATGCTGTTTTCCTGTTTGATTATTTGCTTATGTACTCTGTAATTGGGCGCTGCGGAACCCTTGTGGCGCCATATAAATAAAGGATAGTAATAAATTGTGATGCCTGGGCAAACTACCAAAAAGCAACCTCTTTGGTGTGGAATTATTTCTCCATCAGACCAGGGGTAGTGTCTTGTGCAGCATCAGTCCAGTGACCAGTCATAGTGGTGGTGTCCCCTGCTGCCATATATCCAGTGTAGCTGTATAAGTCCCTTTCAGTGGTGCTGTGTTGTCCTGCATTAGACCAGGGAAAGTGTCTTGTGCAGCATCAGTCCAGTGATCATTCACAGTGGTGGTATCCTCTGCTGCCATATATCAAGTGTTACTGCCGTATAATTCCCGTGATACTGGCGTATAATTCCTGTGATATTGCCATATAATTCCCGTGATACTGGCGTATAATTCCTGTGACATTGCCGTATAATTCTCGGAATACTGGCGTATAATTCCTGTGACAGTGCCGTATAATTCTCGGAATACTGGTGTATAATTCCTGTGATACTGCCATATAATTCCTGTGATACTGACATATAATTTCTGTGACATTGCCTTATAATTCCTGTAATATTGCCATATAATTCTCGGAATACTGGCGAATAATTCCTGTGATACTGCCATATAATTCCCGTGATACTGGTGTATAATTCCTGTGACATTGCCGTATAATTCCTGTGATATTGCCATATAATTCTCGGAATACTGGCGTATAATTCTTGTGATACTGCCATATAATTCCTATGATACTGACGTATAATTCCTGTGATAGTGGCATATAATTCCTATGATATTGCCGTATAATTCCTGTGATATTGCCATATAATTCTCGGAATACTGGCATATATTTCCTGTGATACTGCCATATAATTCCTGTGATACTGGCGTATAATTCCAGTGATATTGCCATATAATTCTCGGAATACTGGCGTATAATTCCTGTGACATTGCCGTATAATTCTAGGAAAACTGGCGTATAATTCCCGTGATACTGGCGTATAATTCCTGTGACATTGCCGTATAATTCCTGTGATATTGCCATATAATTCTCGGAATACTGGCGTATAATTCCTGTGACATTGCTGTATAATTCGCGGAATACTGGCGTATAATTCCTGTGATACTGCCATATAATTCCCGTGATACTGGCGTATAATTCCTGTGACATTGCTGTATAATTCCTGTGATATTGCCATATAATTCTCGGAATACTGGCGTATAATTCCTGTGACATTGCCGTATTATTCTCGGACTACTGGCGTATAATTCCTGTGATACTGCCATATAATTTCAGTGATACTGGCGTATAATTCCTGTGACATTGCCGTATAATTCCTGTGATATTGCCATATAATTCTTGGAATACTGGTGTATAATTCCTGTGACATTGCCGCATAATTGTAAGAATAATGGCGTAGGATTCCTATGATATTCCATATAATTCCTGTGATTTTGCCGTATAATTCTCGGAATACTGGCGTATAATTCCTGTGATACTGCCATATAATTCCCGGAATATTTACGTATAATTCTTGTGATACTGCCATATAATTCCCGTGATACTGGCGTATAATTCCTGTGACATTGCCGTATAATTCCTATGATATTGCCATATAATTCTTGGAATACGGCGTATAATTCCTGTGACATTGCCGTATAATTCTGGAATACTGGTGTATAATTCCTGTGACATTGCCGTATAATTCTCGGAATACTGACGTATAATTCCTATGATATTGCCGTATAATTCCTGTGCTATTGCCGCATAATTCTCGGAATACTGGCATATAATTCCTGTGATACTGCCATATAATTCCCATGATACTGGCATATAATTCCTGTGATATTGCCATATAATTCTCGGAATACTGGCGTATAATTCCTGTGAAACTGCCATATAATTCCCGTAATACTGGCATATAATTCCTGTGATACTGGCGTATAATTCCTGTGATATTGCCGTATAATTCTCGTAATACTGGTGTATAATTCCTATGATATTGCTGTTTAATTCCTGTGATATTGCCGTATAATTCTCGGAATACTGCTGTATAATTGCAGTTATCCTGCCGTATAATTCCATATAATTCCGTATAAAAACAGTCCAGTGGTGCTGCCACATAAATTCAGTGGTGCTGTCCTGTGCTGTATATTATTTACTCCAAATAAAGGGGTTATTAATATTCTATCCAAATAATTTTTACAGGGTTTGCCCTATGAGGTGTAGGGGTACGCTCTCTTGTGCCACATATTGTGTTATATAACTCCAGAAAAATAATGGAGAACAAACATTTGGAGGATAAAATAGGGAAAGATCAAGAACCACTTCCTCCTAGTGCTGAAGCTGCTGCCACTAGCCATGACATAGACGATGAAATGCCATCAACGTCGTCTGCCAAGGCCGATGCCCATTGTGATAGTAGAGGGCATGTAAAATCCAAAAAGCCAAAGTTCAGTAAAAAGAACCAAAAAAAGAAATGTAAATGGTCTGAGGAGAAACGTAAACTTGCCAATATACCATTTACGACAGAGTGGCAAGGAATGGCTAAGGCCCTAGCCTATGTTCATGACTAGTGGTTCAGGTTCACATGACGATGGAAGCCCTCATCCTCCCGCTAGAAAAATGAAAAGAGTTAAGATGGAAAGAGCACAGAAAAGAACTGTGCGTTCTGAGATGGTATCACAAATTCCCAAGGAGAGTCCAACTGTGTCGGTGGTTGCGATGCCTGACCTTCCCAACACTGGATGGGAAGAGGTGGCTCCTTCCACCATTTGCACGCCCCCTGCAAGTGCTGGAAGGAGCACCCACAGTCCAGTTCCTGATATTGAAATTGAAGATGTCACTGTTGAAGTACACCAGGATGAGGATATGGGTGTTGCTGGCGCTGAGGAGAAAGTTGAAGATGAGGATTCTGATGGTGATGTGGTTTGTTTAAGTCAGGCACCGGGGGAGACACCTGTTGTCCGTGGAATGAAGAAGCCCATTGTGATGCCTGGGCAAACTACCAAAAAAGCAACCTCTTTGGTGTGAATTATTACTCCACAAATCCGGACAACAGGTGTCAAGCCATCTGTTGCCTCTGTCAATCTGTAATAAGTAGGGGTAAGGATGTTAACCACCTAGGAACATCCTCCCTTATACGTAACCTGCTGCGCATTCATCATAAGTCAGTGTCAAGTTGTGAAACTTTGGGTAAGAGCGTAAGCAGTCCACTGACACCTAAATCCCTTCTTCCTCCTGTACCCAAGCTCCTGCAAGCCACACCACCAACTCCCTCAACTTCAACTTCCTCCTCAGTAAGGAACATCAGTAGTCCTGCAGGCCATGTCACTGTCAAGACTGAGGATTCCTCTCCTAACCGGGATTCCTCCGGAGGATACTTGAGTGGTACGCCTGCTGTTGCTGCCACTGCTGTTGTTGCTGCTGGGAGTCAATCGTCATCCCAGAGAGGAAGTCGGAAGACCACTTGTACTAATTCCAGTAAGCAATTGACTGTCCAACAGTCCTTTGTGAGGAAGATGAAATATGACAGCAGTCATCCTTTTGCAAAGCGAATAACTGAGGCCTTGACAGCTATGTTGGTGTTAGACGTGTGTCCGGCATCCGTCATTAGTTCAGTGGGACTTAGAGAATTGTTTAAGGTACTGTGTCTCTGGTATCAAATCCCATCTAGGTTCCACTTCTCTAGGCAGATGATACCGAGAATGTATACACAGGAAGGTTTTGGATCCTGCACCGACCGTTCCTTTCGGTCACCTATGTTGTTTAAATACTGATGGATCCTAGTAACTGTGATGGATGACCAGGCAGGTACCAAAAGGGAAAAGGAAATGGTAAATGTAATAATGATGACCATAAACATACGGATAAATTCTTGTAATTGGTGCCAATTCCCTGAGTGTGGTACAGCGTTACTTGTACATAACGGACCCTAATGGGGTCCATCAGTATTTAAACAACATAGGTGACCGAAAGGAACTTGCAACAATCAATTACATTTTTTATTCCATTATCTCCTCTACCATATAACTATTTTCTTGCTTTTCTTCCTTCTGTGAACTCTCATTCACGATTCTGGTGAGCGTGTCCCCTTAGGGGACGCGTCTCGCCAGTCTAACGTGGACAGCAGATTCACACCTACCCGACTGCGGTTATTTCTTCTCAACACAGTCCTATTATTCTTTTCTTGAGGAGGAACCAATCCTTCTGTTTCGGTGCACTCTCATTGGTGGTATAGGGTCAGTTATTTCTACGACCATACCCCTACGTTCACGCCCAATCTCGTCCGATCTTGGAAGCTAAACGGAGGTGGGCTGGGTCAGTACCTAGACAGGCGACTGCTAGGGAATACCCGGTGAAGTAGGAAGACTTCCTTCCCTATAGAAATAACACCAACAGCAGTATCACCACTTATACTCAATCCTACTACCTCTTGAACCTCTATTCATCACAATCTATTTATCTACAATAGTGGCAAACTATTAGAATTGTTAATTAGTGTGTGGGCTCTTCCACTCACGAACCTAACCCTATTTAGGGCCGCATTAATACAAACACAGTTTGTACAGATCTTTGGCAGAGGGAAGCAGCTTAAGATGTAGCTATCTTCCGATATGCAGTTATCCAGGCATAATTAAGATCTGAACATTTTACAATTTTTGGGAGAAATACTTCCCATATGACATATCAATGGCTACTTATGTTTAATTTGTCTTGTTGAGTTCTCATGTATTTTAAAGAGCAGAATTAAAAGACTACGTTATCAATTTTTAGGCACATCACTTATCGACTATTACCTAGATAATTTAATAAGAGTGCGCCCAAACAAGAGTCATGCTTTTCTCCTTGTACATATACAATTGATACCGAGAATGTACACAGACGTCAGAAAAAGAGTCACCAGTGTCCTACAAAATGCGGTTGTATCCAGTGTCCACTTAACCACTGACATGTGGACAAGTGGAACAGGGCAGACTAAGGACTATATGACTGTAACAGCCCACTTAGTAGATGTATGGCCTCCCGCAACAATAACAGCAGCGGCACCAGTAGCAGCATTTCGCAAACGCCAACTCGTTCCTAGGCAGGCTACGCTATGTATCACTGCTTTCCGTAAGAGGCACACAGCTGACAACCTCTTACGGAAACTGAGGAACATCATTGCAGAATGGCTTACCCCAATTGGACTCTCCTGGGGATTTGTGATATCGGACAATGCCACCAATATTGTGTGTGCATTACATCTGGGCAAAATCCGCAACGTCCCATGTTTTGCACATACAATAAATTTGGTGGTGCAGAATTTTTTGAAAAATTACTGGGGTGTGCAGGAGATACTGTTGGTGACCAAAAAAATTGCGGGCCACTTTCAGCATTCAGCCACCGCGCGCCGAAGACTGGAGCACCAGCAAACACACCTGAACCTGCCCTGCCATCAACTGAAGCAAGAGGTGGTAACAAGGTGGAATTCAACCCTCTATATGCTTCAGAGGATGGAGGAGCAGCAAAAGGCCATTCAAGCCTATACATCCACCTACGATATAGGCAAAGTAGGGGGAATGCACCTGACTCAAGCGCAGTGGAGAATGATTTACGTCTTGTGCAAGGTTCTCCAACCCTTCGAACTTGCCACACGTGAAGTCAGCTCAGACACTGCCAGCTTGAGTCAGGTCATTCCCCTCATCAGGCTTTTGCAGAAGCAGCTGGAGAAATTGAAGGAGCAATTCCGCAAAGTATGTGGGACTTGTGGATGGAGCCCTTCATTCGCTTTGCCAGGATTCAAGGGTGGTCAATGTGTTGAAATCAGAGCACTACATTTTGGCCACCGTGCTCGATCCTAGGTTTAAAGCCTACGTTGTATCTCTCTTTCTGGCAGACACAAGTCTGCAGAGGTGCAAAGACCTGCTGGTGAGTAAATTGTCAACTCAATCAGAACGTGACCCTTCAATTTCTCCCGCCACTGGGGCTGCAAGGAAAAGGATAAGATTTCCTAGCCCACCCGCTGGTGGTGATGCAGGGCAGTCAGGAGCGAAAGCTGGCATCTGGTCCGGACTGAAGGACCTGCAAATGATTACTGACATGTCTACTGTCACTGCATATGATTCTGTCACCATCGAAAGAATGGTGGAGGATTATATGAGTGACAGCATCCAAGTAGGCATGTCAGACAGTCTGTACGTATACTGGCAGGAAAAAGAGGCAATTTGGGGGCCCTTGCACAAACTGGCTTTATTTTACCTAAGTCCCCCCCCCCCCCCCTCAACCCCCTCCAGTGTGTACTCCGAAAGATTGTTTAGTGCAGCCGGTAACCTTGTCAGCGATCGGCGTAGGAGGTTACTTCCACAAAATGTGGAGAAGATGATGTTCATCAAAATGAATTATAAATTACTCCGGGAAGACCTTTACCAGCAATTACCTCCAGAAAGTACACAGGGACCTGTGATGGTGGATTCCAGGGGGACGAATTAATACTCTGTGAGGAGGATGTACACAATGAAAGGGGTGAGGAATCGGAGGATGAGGATGAGGTCGACATTTTGCCTCTGTAGAGCCAGTTTGAGCAAGGATAGATTGATTGCTTCTTTTTTGGTGGGGGCCCAAACAAACCAGTCATTTCAGCCACAGTCGTGCGGCAGACCCTGTTTCTGAAATGATTGGTTTGTTAAAGTGTGCATGTCCTGTTTATACAACATAAGGGTGGGTGGGAGGGCCCAAGGACAATTCCATCTTGCACCTCTTTTTCTTCTTTGCATCATGTGCTGTTTGGGGACTAGTTTTTTTAAGTGCCATCCTGTCTGTAACTGCAGTGCCACTCCTAGATGGGCCAGGTGTTTGTGCCGCACACTTGTGTCGCTTAATCATACAGCCACCTCTGTGCAACCCTTTGGCCTAAAAACAATATTTTGAGGTGTGAGGTGTTCAGAATAGACTGGAAATGAGTGGAAATGAATGTTATTGAGGTTAATAATACCATAGGATCAAAATTACCCCCACATTCTGTGATTTTAGCTGTTTTTATGTTTTTTTCAAAAATCATCCAGATCCAAAACCAAAACACGAAAGGGTGGTTTTGACAAAACCAAGCCAAAACCAAAACACAAAAGTGGAATTAGAACCAAAACCAAAACACAAAACACGAAAAGTGCCAGCCGCACATCTCTAGAAATAACAGTACATTCTGAAAATGTGGAAGAGTGGTGGTTTTGCTGGACTGTCCCACACATCCATGCTGTGTGCATGTAGTGGGGTGCACAGCAATCTCAGTGTGCTGGAAGGGGAAGGGATGAACGATGCACAGCAGGGATTTTGTAGAATATACATGTAGCACCCAGCGCTTATGACAGGCAGCAAATGTGAAATTGGACACCGGCCATTTTGTGTTTAAAGACTACATCTCCCAGACAGCCTTGGGTTTCAGAGGATATACAGAGAGACACGCAGAGGCTGTCAGGGGGTGGAGAAACAGGGCATGGGGAGGGGGGAGTGGAGAATGGAATGCTTTTGTCCAGAGGAGTGGAGGAGGAGATGGCCGAGGAGGAAGAAGGAACCATGTCTGGGATATTGCTAAGATGCAGCTGACAATGACTGGAGAATACTGGGGAAGAAGTCCACGTGACTGTACAGAAAGAGCCCTACGGAGAGGGAGAACCCCAGTCTGATGAAGTTAAGTGGCCTACAGAGGATAATGCATTTCAAACCTTCCTTTTTGATCCCTGGAGAGGACAGTTTGCAGAGGGACACACTTTGGAGGAATGTGAGATAAGTAACAGTTTACAGTGTTATGTTTCTTGGTAAAGACTGATAAGTAGGAGCTAACAAAGTGTGTGATTTCACCAAGAATCAGTTTGTGGAACTACAAGTACCAGCATTGCTGAAAGTGCCAATTGGAACCTGTTAAAGTACCTTTTCAGTCAAGCTATAGCATGCAGAAGATATGGAACTCTGAAATAACAGTGCACTATAGTGGGGGATGTATTGTCTAATGCTGTGTGTGGTATGTGTGAAAATCCTTGTGATAGTGATGTTTTAAGTTGCCATTACCCAGTTAGTGATTGCAAAGGCCAGGGTGTTATCTGCATACAAAAGGGAAGTGCAGGAAGGGACAGACAGACAGGAGAAAGCAGATCCATGTGTTATGTTCATTTTTCTTATTACTGCATTATACACCCTTTAGATATGTGTGTGCATTACTGACCAACATGTTCCTATGCCTTTAGTATATGTCCTCTTTTATTGATCTACTATAGTCCCTTGTATATAAATGCATAAAAGCAATTGCTATTCCAGACCATTTAATAAATGTGCCAGGGTGGCTTCTGCAACATATCCGTGTGATATATTCCTGTAGTGGGGTCGGTCTAAGCACGTGGTGGGCAGAGGGTTTCCCGAGTCTCCCTCTGGTGTTTCCAAAATTGAGCACTTCCCAGAAGAGCACGTCACGTCAAGATTCGGGTGGAGGCACTAATACCAAAAGAAGTATAAGGTGAGAAGCATTGCAAAGCGGGAAGAGTTTAAATACACACCATTACCCAGAAAGCCCAGGTAAAGGGGTGTTACAGTGGAGTGCACTGCTGAGATTCGTACAGCTAACTCAGAATTTGCTTACCAGGTGGGCGCCATGGCTAGTTTGAAGCCAGAAGAAGTATATGGTTGGTGTGAACAACTATCCAAAGATTCAGAATGCTGTTTTGTTTTGTGCGGTGAACTGCAGGAAGTTCCAGATGAGGAGGTTACCAAGATGATTGCAGATCGGACAGGGATGCAGAGGCCAAATGTACTGGGCAGGCGGGATGATGCTGTGCTGCTAGAGAGCAATGCTGTGTTGGAGAGAGGATTGATCCCTGCTGTCTTTTCCTATGAGGGAAGCAAACGTTGGAGCGTAGTGTTGCCTCTTAAGCCAAGTGAGGGGATGAGAGTTGGCCAAGAATCCAGTCCTACTGAAGAGAGGGCAAGGAGCCCTATTGTACAGTCCCCTGACATTCGAAGACAAGATGATTCACCTCTGGGCCTAGATGGAGCCTCTAACACACAGAGTCAATTATTTTTGGTCGCTATGAATAAACTCGTGGAGCAACTGGGAAGAAACCAGTATGATGGTGGATATAGGAGATTGAGACCTTTCTCAGGTGTCCAACCTGTTCCAACTGGAGAAGATGCCTATGAGGTGTGGAAAGACACTGCAATCCAGTACATGGAAGAGTGGCACTGTCCTGAGGCTGCAAAGAGACAACGGATAGTGGAGAGTTTACGTGGTCCAGCGATGGAGATTGTGCAGGCCACTCGTCGGAGTGACCCTAATGCTACTGCACGGAACTATCTAGCGGCTCTGGAAAGAGAGTTTGGAACATCAGAAGATGCCACTGACCTCCTTTACAAGTTAAGAAACACCTGTCAAGAGCCGGGGGAGAGATTGTCCAAATATCTATACCGCCTGGACAAGCTAATTTACCGCATTGTGGAAAAAGGGGGAATGACCCTCAGTGAAGTAGATGGGAGTCGCATGCAACAGTTACTAAGAGGAGCACTGTCTTTAGACCCAGTTGCATTGAAGCTCCGGGGAGACTCTACTAGAAACCCAGCTCCTTCTTTCAACCAGCTAATCGATGAAGTCAAACAAGAGGAAGCTATAATCGAAGCTAGAGATGGTGTGGCAAAAAAGATAAAGACTGTTAGCCTAAAGCAGGAAACCAGTGCAAAAGAGGTGGAGTTGCTAAAGATCCTTCAAGTGCAGAAGGAACAGATAGACCGTCTGTTAGCCCTTCAGACAGCTAGGGAGGCCCCAAGGCCTTCGCATCCATCATCGCCAATACAACTAGAGAGTCGAGGTGACCCCAGAAGATGTTTTGAGTGCGGTCGGCCTGGACATATAGCTAGACAGTGTCCAGCCAGATGGAATCAGAGGTCATCATATAAGCAATCCCCACAACCTGAACAGCCTTCGGGAAACGAGAAAGGGGGACCAGAAGACCCCACCCTGGCCCCCTAAAGAAAGTTAGTACCAATGCTGTGGGGAACTCACCTGCTACCTGGAATATATTGCCACCTGGCCTAGTCGGTCCAGCGCCTCATGTGACTGCCTTATTGAATGGACAGAAGTGTACGGCTCTACTGGATAGTGGTTCCCAGGTGTCCATTGTGTTTGAGAAGTGGTTTCGTGAGAATCTGTCGGATGTCAAGGTACATCCATTGTCTGGGCTGACCATCTGGGGCCTCAGTGAACAGAGCTATCCATATCTCGGATACATCACAGTGGACCTCAAGTTCCCAAAAGAAGTAGCTGGGATTGAAAAAGAAGTGCAAGTAGTCGCCCTTGTGTGTCCCGATCCAGAAGAAGAGGATAGAGATGTGCAAGTTATCATAGGAACCAATGCCCATTTGTTCAATACACTAGCCCAATGGTGCAGAGAGGAGGGTGGAAAGGAATACTACCAGACGCTCACCATCCATCCTGTATGCCTGGCTGCCTATCGAAAAAAGGAGGCAGAAGAAGCTCAGAAAAAGAGTGTGTTGGTTGCAGACAGTTTCCAACCATGCTTTGAAGGTACAGATGCCATGAAAGCCGATCTAGACAGATTAATCAAAGAAATGTTAGAGAGGAGAGATGTTTTCTCCCTAGGAGATTGGGACCTAGGTCTGGCTAAAGGGGTCCAACATAAGATTCGTCTTACTGATGAAAAACCCTTTCGAGAAAGGTCACGAAGATTGGCCCCTGCGGATTTGTATGATGTAAGAAGTCATCTGAAAGGTCTACTGGAGAATGATGTCATTGAAAAATCAGAAAGTCCCTATGCCTCTCCAATAGTGGTGGCTCGTAAGAAGAATGGTGATATCCGGATGTGTGTGGACTATAGAACTCTTAATAAGCGAACAGTGCCTGACCAGTACACAGTGCCTAAAGTTGATGAGGCACTTGACTGTCTGCAAGGAAGCAAATGGTTCTCTGTGTTAGATCTCAGGAGTGGGTACTACCAGATTCTGATGAGTCCGGAAGATGCTGAGAAGACAGCCTTCATCTGCCCTGAAGGGTTCTTTCAGTTCAAGAGAATGCCACAGGGGGTAAAAGGTGCCCCAGCCACCTTTCAGAGGTGCATGGATGAGACAGTGGGAGACATGAATTTTCGTGAAGTAATCGTGTATCTGGATGACTTGATCGTTTTTGGGAGGAGTCTACAAGAACATAACGAGAGATTGCTCAAAGTACTTGACCGACTGAAGAGTAAAGGGCTAAAGCTATCTTTAGAAAAGTGTCGACTATGCCAGAAGCAAGTCAAGTATGTTGGGCACATTGTCAGCAGGGAAGGGATCTCCACTGACCCAGCCAAAGTAGAAGCTGTGGCAGAGTGGCCACAGCCCACACAATTAAAGGAACTGAGGTCTTTTCTGGGGTTCTGTGGGTATTACAGAAGATTTGTTCCAGGATATTCTAAATTAGCCAAGCCTTTGACAGAATTAACCAAAGGGTACCCACCAGTGAAGGGGCGGATGACCCAGCAAGAAAATAAACACTTTCTCCGTGTTAATGACCTATTTGGGGAAAGATGGACAGAAGAGTGTGAAACTGCATTCAAGAAGTTGAAGGAGGGCCTTACCCAGTCTCCAGTGCTCGCCTATGCAAACCCTGACCTTCCATACATTCTTCATGTAGATGCATCTTTTGATGGACTCGGAGGAGTACTTTACCAAGAACAAGAAGGCCAGATGAGGCCTGTGCACTATGTAAGCCGAGGCCTATCACCCAGTGAAAAGAATTACCCTGTGCACAAGCTGGAATTCTTGGCATTAAAATGGGCCATTGTCGACCGTCTGCATGATTATTTGTATGGTGCTACATTTGAAGTCCATACTGACAACAATCCATTGACATACATCCAGACTACAGCAAAGTTGGATGCCACAGGACATCGATGGCTGGCAGCTTTGGCTGTGTATGACTTCACCCTGAAGTACCGACCTGGCAAAGGAAACATTGATGCTGATGCTTTGTCCAGGTTGGCTGGAAGACATGCTGAATCACCTGAAGAAGAGTGGGTTGAAGTGCCTGCTCCAGAAGTAAGAGGTATGTGCCATGAAGGAAGAGTGGTGGTGCCGCCTGTGAGAGAATGTGTCACTGCATTGGGAGTTTCAGAAGCGGCACTGCCCAAACATTATTGCTGGCTGAGTCAGTTTGAACTGGGTGATCTGCAGAGGATCAGTAGGAAACAGCTGAAAGGTGATCAGCTAGAAGATCTGTCCCTAGGAGCGGTCTATTGGATGATAAAGAACAATGAGAGGTTGGGGTCAAAGGCCCTTAAAACAGAAGAAGCCATTTTACTGCACAGGCAAAGAGAATTTCTGATGGTCAGAGGAGGCCTCCTTTATAGGGAATCTACCCGCAGAGATGGTAGAGTAAGAAGACAGTTGGTTCTGCCAAAGAAACATCGTGATTCTGTACTGAATGCCCTACATGACCAACATGGGCACTTAGGTGTTGAGAAAACAAGCGGGTTGATTGCTGATCGGTTCTATTGGCCAAGGATGGAGGCTGATATTGAAAAATATTGCAGAAATTGTGGGACTTGCATTCTGCGTAAAACACTGCCCGAAAGAGCTGCACCATTGAAAAACATTTCGAGTGATGGGCCACTAGAGCTGGTGTGTATTGATTTCCTTTCTGTAGAGCCAGATGAAAGCAACACAGCACATATTCTGGTCGTGACAGATCATTTCACTCGGTATGCCCAGGCCTACCCAGCCAAAGATCAAAGAGCCACAACTGTTGCCAAGATTCTATGGGAGAAATTCTTTGTGCACTATGGACTTCCTGCCCGGATCCATTCTGATCAAGGAAGAGATTTTGAGAGTCGGCTGATAAAAGAGATCTGTGAATTGTGCGGGATACAGAAGTCGAGGACGACACCATTCCATCCACAAGGGGACCCACAGCCAGAGAGATTCAATCGAACCCTTCTCAACATGATGGGCACTTTGGGCACTGCCAGGAAGGCACACTGGAGTAGGCACATCAGTCAGTTAGTACATGCATATAACTGCACAAAAAATGAGTCAACTGGATACTCACCATACCTGCTTATGTTTGGAAGAGAAGCCCGACTGCCTGTAGACATTTGTTTTGGAATAATGGAGGTTTCCCACTCGGGGGAGACACATTTACAGTATGTGCAGAGACTGCGAGAAGAACTGAGACATGCTCACAAGTTGGCTCAAGAAGCTTCTACTAAGTCTGGTTTGAGAAACAAGACTCGATATGACAGTCGAGTGAAAGAGAATGTACTGGGGATAGGAGACAGAGTACTGCTCCGTTACCTGGGAATACCTGGAAAGCATAAATTGGCAAATCGATGGAGAGAAGAACCCTATGAAGTGGTGGACAAAATGTCTGGGGCACCTGTTTACCGTGTAAGGCCTGAAGGACAAACAGGGCCCATAAAGACTTATCACCGTCAACACCTATTACCGATTGGCAGAGATGTGAGGTTCAAGACCAAGCAAGCTGTTGAGACCACCGAGAGGGTGCCCTGGAGGAAGCCAGGAAGACTGAGGTCTACAAGGAGAGAGGAAACTCGAGATTATAAAGAGACAGACTGCAGTGAGGATGAATGGGGGTATGATCCTCCCACTATGGAAAATGAGACTGTCATTCAAAGTCATGAAGTCACTAGACCCCACAGGTCTACTGAGAGAGCTACAGGAGAGCCAAGAGAAGAACAGGTGTGCAGGTTGGAAGAGGTCGTACCTGAAGTAACGGTGGAAGTTAGAGAACCTGAGGGACAGGCTCAGGACCAACCAGAAGAGAGAGATGTTGGGGGAGAGGCTGAGCAACCAGAAAGGGTGTCAGAGGGAGATGAGGGAGCCCTTCCAGCTATTAGCCGACCCAGACGCACCACTAGGGCCCCTATGTTATTTACTTATGATGAGTTAGGAAGGGCCACTGAAGTACCCAGGGTGGTTCACCCTCACTGGGTCTACCCTTGGCCTTATTTGGGGCCCACCCCTGTCATCGTAGGAGCTTGTCAGGGTATGTGTGGATGTGTAAACAGACAGAATGGTTTAACACATATTCCTTTTCAGGGTGTGGAACAGGCTCATCACTTTGTCAGCGGATCGCCAGTCCCACAGGGGGAGTATGTAGCACCCAGCGCTTATGACAGGCAGCAAATGTGAAATTGGACACCGGCCATTTTGTGTTTAAAGACTACATCTCCCAGACAGCCTTGGGTTTCAGAGGATATACAGAGAGACACGCAGAGGCTGTCAGGGGGTGGAGAAACAGGGCATGGGGAGGGGGGAGTGGAGAATGGAATGCTTTTGTCCAGAGGAGTGGAGGAGGAGATGGCCGAGGAGGAAGAAGGAACCATGTCTGGGATATTGCTAAGATGCAGCTGACAATGACTGGAGAATACTGGGGAAGAAGTCCACGTGACTGTACAGAAAGAGCCCTACGGAGAGGGAGAACCCCAGTCTGATGAAGTTAAGTGGCCTACAGAGGATAATGCATTTCAAACCTTCCTTTTTGATCCCTGGAGAGGACAGTTTGCAGAGGGACACACTTTGGAGGAATGTGAGATAAGTAACAGTTTACAGTGTTATGTTTCTTGGTAAAGACTGATAAGTAGGAGCTAACAAAGTGTGTGATTTCACCAAGAATCAGTTTGTGGAACTACAAGTACCAGCGTTGCTGAAAGTGCCAATTGGAACCTGTTAAAGTACCTTTTCAGTCAAGCTATAGCATGCAGAAGATATGGAACTCTGAAATAACAGTGCACTATAGTGGGGGATGTATTGTCTAATGCTGTGTGTGGTATGCGTGAAAATCCTTGTGATAGTGATGTTTTAAGTTGCCATTACCCAGTTAGTGATTGCAAAGGCCAGGGTGTTATCTGCATACAAAAGGGAAGTGCAGGAAGGGACAGACAGACAGGAGAAAGCAGATCCATGTGTTATGTTCATTTTTCTTATTACTGCATTATACACCCTTTAGATATGTGTGTGCATTACTGACCAACATGTTCCTATGCCTTTAGTATATGTCCTCTTTTATTGATCTACTATAGTCCCTTGTATATAAATGCATAAAAGCAATTGCTATTCCAGACCATTTAATAAATGTGCCAGGGTGGCTTCTGCAACATATCCGTGTGATATATTCCTGTAGTGGGGTCGGTCTAAGCACGTGGTGGGCAGAGGGTTTCCCGAGTCTCCCTCTGGTGTTTCCAAAATTGAGCACTTCCCAGAAGAGCACGTCACGTCAAGATTCGGGTGGAGGCACTAATACCAAAAGAAGTATAAGGTGAGAAGCATTGCAAAGCGGGAAGAGTTTAAATACACACCATTACCCAGAAAGCCCAGGTAAAGGGGTGTTACATACATATCCCAGCTTCATGCCAGTTTGACCTCACATACACATAACTTGGACCTAAAACATGGAGCCTTTTTCACAATATTTTCCCCTAATCCCCACAGTTCCCACAAACACAATGGGCCTGATTATGAGTCAGACACTAGCGGAAGTTCAGACGGAAGTTGTGGATATCAACATATCAGGGACGTGCGGTGAGGTAAATGGCTGAGGAGGCACTGGCTAGCACCAGAGCCAGATTTACACATAATATATGAGCCTAAAGGTTCATGTGGGCATTATACACAGGTGCAGAGGTATAAACTCCTGGAAATTTGGTGAGTTTTGATCAGAGATGTGCGGAAAAGTTAGGCAGAGGGTAGGGGGAGGCACAACCTCCCCTGCCATAGACTTTTTACTCCAGAGTTTTAGCTATAAAATTGATTAGAATAACACACAGTAGATATTTCAAACATATTCTTTGTATTTTTCATATACTTTATACAGTCAAACCTCTGGCACAAACGTTAGTATGACAGGAAAGGCTCTGTCTTACCTCACCGCACGTCACTGCAACATATTGCACATGGGTGGTTGAAAGAAATCACTGTGCACGCAACGGATAAGGAGTATGCACACTTGTGCATACTGATTGATCTCTATGTGATCTGAGCACTCCTTCAGTAAAACAGGTGCTTCTGGGTGGTAAGTGGGCGGTGACCATGTGGATGCAGAGAACTGATCCATCTCGTGGGAGTGTCATGTGACTGTCAGCAGACTTCCATACTTGCTTCCATCCTTCAGAAACAGGGACACCTGTTTCTGATGGATCTTTTGCAGTCGGCAATTCTTATAATGATGGGTGCGCGTGGACGATGAAGTAGTGCCCAGGGCGAAAAGTCACTTTGCCACCCCACTTAAAAAAAAATTATCTGGAGCATGAGGAAGATGTGGCAATTTCCACAGTGAAACGCGTTGAGCCCCCTGACAGACACTCTCTGTGGACATTATACAGTGGGGGAAAAAAGTATTTGGACAGCCACCTATTGTGCAAGTTGACCCACTTAAAAAGATGAGAGAGGTCTGTAAATTCCATCATAGGTACACTTCAACTGTGAGAGACAGAATCTGAAAGGAAAAAAAAAACCAGGAAATCACATTGTATGATTTTTAAACAATTTACTTGTATATTCTTGTGGAAAATAAATATTTGGACACCTACCAACAGCAAGATTTCTGTCTCTCACAGACCTGTTACTTCTTCTTTAAGAAGCTCTTCTATCCCCCACCCATTACCTGTATTAATGGCACCTGTTTGAACTGGTTATCTGTATAAAAGACACCTGTCCACACCCTCAAACAGTCAGACTGCTACCTCTCCACCATAGCCAAGACCAGAGAGCTGTCTAAGGACACCAGGGACAAAATTGTAGAGCTGCACAAGGCTGGAATGAGCTACTCGACAATAGGCAAGCAGCTTGGTGAGAAGAGATCAACTGTTGGCGCAATTATAAAAAATTGGAAGAAATACAAGATTACTGACAATCTCCCTCGACCTGGGGCTCCATGCAAGATCTCACCTCGTGGGGTATCAATGATCTTGAGAACGGTGAGGAATCAGCCCAGAACTACACGGGGGGACCTGGTCAATGACCTCAAGAGATCTGGGACCACAGTCACAAAGATTACCCTTAGTAATGCACTACGTCATCATGGATTGAAATCCTGCAGCGCCCAAAAGGTCCCCCTGCTTAAGCCACCACATGTCCAGGCCCGTCTAAAGTTTGCCAGTGACCATCTGTATGATCCAGAGGAGGATTGGAAGAATGTAATGTGGTCAGATGAGAGCAAAATCGAACTTTTTGGTATAAACTCCACACGTGTTTGGAGGGAGAAGAATGCTGAATGGCATCCCAAGAACACCATACCCACTGTGAAGCATGGGGGTGGAAACCTCTTGTTTGGGGCTGCTTTTCTGCAAAGGGGACTGGATGACTGACCCGTATTAAGGAGAGGATGAATGGGGCCATGTATCGTGAGATTTTGGGCAAAAACCTCCTTCCCTCAGTAAGAGCATTGAAGATGGAATGTGGCTGGGTCTTCCAGCATGACAATGACCTCAAACACACCGCCCGGGCAACTAAGGAGTGGCTCTGTAAGAAGCATTTAAAGGTCCTGGAGTGGCCTAGTCAGTCTCCAGACCTCAACCCAATAGAAAATCTGTGGAGGGAGTAGTGATGAGCGGGTTCGGTTCCTCGGGATCCGAACCCCCCCGAACTTCACCCTTTTTTTCACGGGTCCGAGCAGACTCGGATCCTCCCGCATTGCTCGGTTAACCCGAGCGTTCCCGAACGTCATCATTCCGCTGTCGGATTCTCGCGAGATTCGTATTCTATATAAGGTAATGCTCGTCGCCGCCATTTTTCACTCGTGCATTGGAGATGATAGTGAGAGGACGTGGCTGGCGTTCTCTCAGTTTCTGTGTTCAGTGTGCTGCAATTATCTGTGCTCAGTGTGCTGCAAATATCTGTGCTCAGTGTGCTGCAAATATCTACGTTCTCTGCCTGAAAAACGCTCCATATCTGTGCTCAGTGTGCTTTATTGTGGGGACTGGGGACCACCAGTATTATATAGTAGGAGGACAGTGCAGAGTTTTGCTGACCAGTGACCACCAGTATTATACGTTCTCTGCCTGAAAAATGCTCCATATCTGTGCTGTATTGTAGTATATAGTAGGAGGACAGTGCAGAATTTTGCTGACCAGTGACCACCAGAATTATATCAGTACGGTACAGTAGTCCACTGCTCTACCTACCTCTGTGTCGTCAAGTATACTATCCCATCCATACCTGTGGTGCATTTAAGTATTGCGCAGTATATATAGTAGGAGGACAGTGCATAATTTTGCTGACCACCAGTATATAATATATAGCAGTACGGTACAGTAGGCCACTGCTCTACCTATCTCTGTGTCGTCAAGTATACTATCCATCCATACCTGTGGTGCATTTAAGTTTTTGTGCGCAGTATATATATATAGTAGTAGGACAGTGCATAATTTTGCTAACCACCAGTATATAATATATAGCAGTACGGTACAGTAGGCTACTGCTCTACCTACCTCTGTGTCGTCAAGTATACTATCCATCCATACCTGTGGTGCATTTAAGTTTTTGTGCGCAGTATATATATAGCAGTAGGACAGTGCATAATTTTGCTGACTACCAGTATATAATATATAGCAGTACGGTACAGTAGTCCACTGCTCTACCTACCTCTGTGTCGTCAAGTATGCTATCCCATCCATACCTGTGGTGCATTTAAGTTTTGCGCAGTATATATAGTAGGACAGTGCATAATTTTGCTGACCACCAGTATATAATATATAGCAGTACGGTACAGTAGGCCACTGCTCTACCTACCTCTGTGTCGTCCAGTATACTATCCATCCATACCTGTAGTGCATTTACGTTTTTGTGCGCAGTGTGTATATATATATATATATATATATATATATAGTAGGACAGTGCATAATTTTGCTGACCACCAGTATATAATATATAGCAGTACGGTACAGTAGTCCACTGCTCTACCTACCTCTGTGTCGTCAAGTATACTATCCCATCCATACCTGTGGTGCATTTAAGTTTTGCGCAGTATATATAGTAGGAGGACAGTGCATAATTTTGCTGACCACCAGTATATAATATATAGCAGTACAGTACAGTAGTCCACTGCTCTACCTACCTCTGTGTCGTCAAGTATACTATCCCATCCATACCTGTGGTGCATTTAAGTTTTGCGCAGTATATATAGTAGGAGGACAGTGCATAATTTTGCTGACCACCAGTATATAATATATAGCAGTACGGTACAGTAGGCCACTGCTCTACCTACCTCTGTGTCGTCAAGTATACTATCCATCCATACCTGTGGTGCATTTCAGTTGTGCGCAGTATATATAGTAGTAGGCCATTGCTATTGATACTGGCATATAATTCCACACATTAAAAAATGGAGAACAAAAATGTGGAGGGTAAAATAGGGAAAGATCAAGATCCACTTCCACCTCGTGCTGAAGCTGCTGCCACTAGTCATGGCCGAGACGATGAAATGCCTTCAACGTCGTCTGCCAAGGCCGATGCCCAATGTCATAGTAGAGAGCATGTAAAATCCAAAACACTAAAGTTCATTAAAATGACCCAAAAATCTAAATTAAAAGCGTCTGAGGAGAAGCGTAAGCTGAGGCCCTGGCCTATGGTCATGGCTAGTGGTTCAGATTCACATGAGAATGGAAGCACTCATCCTCTCACTAGAAAACTGCAGTGCCACTCCTAGATGGGCCAGGTGTTTGTGTCGGCCACTTGTGTCGCTTAGCTTAGCCATCCAGCAACCTTGGTTCACCTCTTTTTTTCTTTGCATCATGTGCTGTTTGGGGACTATTTTTTTGAAGTGCCATCCTGTCTGACACTGCAGTGCCACTCCTAGATGGGCCAGGTGTTTGTGTCGGCCACTTGTGTCGCTTAGCTTAGCCATCCAGCGACCTTGGTGCACCTCTTTTTTTCTTTGCATCATGTGCTGTTTGGGGACTATTTTTTGAAGTGCAATCCTGTCTGACATTGCAGTGCCACTCCTAGATGGGCCAGGTGTTTGTGTCGGCCACTTGGGTCGCTTAGCTTAGTCACACAGCAACCTTGGTGCACCTCTTTTTTTCTTTGCATCATGTGCTGTTTGGGGACTATTTTTTTGAAGTGCCATCCTGTCTGACACTGCAGTGCCACTCCTAGATGGGCCAGGTGTTTGTGTCGGCCACTTG
This sequence comes from Pseudophryne corroboree, assembly GCF_028390025.1. Classification (NCBI taxonomy): domain Eukaryota; kingdom Metazoa; phylum Chordata; class Amphibia; order Anura; family Myobatrachidae; genus Pseudophryne; species Pseudophryne corroboree. The sequence continues at coordinate 315,924,015 of NC_086453.1, read as the reverse complement.
GGTCGCTTAGCTTAGTCACACAGCTACCTCATTGCGCCTTTTTTTTCTTTGCATCATGTGCTGTTTGGGGACTATTTTTTGAAATACCAATCCTGTCTGACACTGCAGTGCCACACCTAGATGGGCCAGGTGTTTGTGTCGGCCACTTGTGTCGCTTAGCTTAGCCATCCAGCGACCTTGGTGCGCCTCTTTTTTTCTTTGCATCATGTGCTGTTTAGGGACTATTTTTTAAATCGGCCATCCTGTCTGACACTGCAGTGCCACTCCTAGATAGGCCAGGTGTTTGTGTCGGCCACTTGGGTCGCTTAGCTTAGCCATCCAGCGACCTCTGTGCAAATTTTAGGAGTAAAAATAATATTGTGAGGTGTGAGATTTTCAGAATAGACTGGAAATGAGTGGAAATTATGGTTATTGAGGTTAATAATATTATGGGATCAAAATGACCCCCAAATTCTATGATTTAAGCTGTTTTTGAGGATTTTTTGTAAAAAAAAAACACCCGAATCCGACAAAAAAATTTCAGGGAGGTTTTGTCAAAAGGCGTCCGAATCCAAAACACGGCCGCGGAACCGAATCCAAAACCAAAACACAAAACCCGAAAAATGTCCGGTGCACATCACTAGGAGGGAGTTGAAAGTCCATGTTGCCCGGCGACAGTCCCAAAACATGACAGATCTAGAGAAGATCTGCATGCAAGAGTGGGCCAAAATACCTGCTACAGTGTGTGCAAATCTGGTCAAGAACTACAGGAAACGTTTGACCTCTGTAATTGCCAACCAAGGTTATATTACAAAGTATCGAGTTAACCTTTTTGATTGTCCAAATATTTATTTTCCACAAGAATATACAAATAAATTGTTTAAAAATCATACAATGTGATTTCCTGTTTTTTCTTTCTTTCAGATTCTGTCTCTCACAGTTGAAGTGTACCTATGATGGAAATTACAGACCTCTCTCATCTTTTTAAGTGGGTCAACTTGCACAATCGGTGGCTGTCCAAATACTTTTTTGCCCCACTCTACATCCTGACCAGCTTTTACACCTGGAAGAACTGATTGAATCCTGGATAAACCGTTTCCCTGCAACATCGCAGCGAGGATTCCTTGCCATCTGCTGGCTATTCTACCGGAATTGTCTGCATGATAACAATTGTCTGCACCCAGTGACTGTGTCTTTAAGTACCAAAGAGGTATACCTAATCTTTACGTACAGTTCACCTTGTGCACAGTACGTAAAAGTTAGATATACCTCTTCCACATATGTACCCCACATATGCACCCACAAAAGACCGGTCTGTGGACCCCATAAGTCTTTATGAAGTGTGTTGTTTTTATTTCTATGTGATTTTATGCTATTTCAGCATTCTATTATCCAATAAAATGTACATTGATTTTACGACCAAACAGAATTTTGTTTATATATGTTTTTTCCTAACCAATTGTGTTATGTAAACCAATAGCACTGTTCTCATACGTTTCTTTAGTACACAGACAAAAGCAGAGGGCAGGATGTGTAAATCAAATAAATGCTGTAAAACACATTTACCGCAATACATATGGTTCCCTTATATATTAAAATGGTCCACAGCAAGTGAGGGCTCCAAATCTGAAAATCCATCTCTGAGTTCCTTTAACAGGACCAAGAATTGTTACATCACTAAGGGGGACATTTACTAAGCAGTGATAAGAGCGGAGCAGTGAGCCAGTGGAGAAGTTGCCCCATCTACCAATCAGCAGCTCTGTATAATTTTATAGTATGCAAATTACAGATGTTACTTCAGCGCTGATTGGTTGCCATGGGCACTTCTCCACTGGCTCACTCCTCCGCTCTTATCACTGCTTAGTAAATGTCCCCCTAAGTGCCACAGCTGTTTCTTGTAAAGCAGAGCTCAGATCTGAAAGAATACCTGTAAAAAAACGAATATTGGAACATTAATTAATAATCTACAGAGATTTTGCTAACTACCACTCTGTCTACAGACTACAGTAATTTGCTATGTCTGCGCAGTATCACTTTGCACCACTTGAGGGCAGCAAAATACAAGCTATAGTACAACACAGGGCAATTCAGTAACAGTGGTTTCCAAACTTTTTTGAATCACGACGCCCTAGAATATCAGAATTTTTTTCACGGCACCCCTAGGCCAAAAATTTCTTATTGAGAAATTTAGAAAGAAATATTATATTAAGTAGATCGTGTTTATACAGTATGTCATCCTTAGGGTCAGTTGTGTGGTGAGGGACAAGATTTTCTTCTGTTTGGCCACATATTTTATGACTGGCAGCCACCAGCACTGGTTTTGCCTAATTATATTGACCATGAATGATTTGAATTGGTCCTGGACCACCAACCCAGGGCACCCCTGCAAGTGTCCCGAGGCACTCCAGGGAGCCACGGCACACAGTTTGGGAACCTCTGCAGTAACAGCACAATCTGCTAAATGTACAACTTTTCCAACTAGGACATGAGATCGGCACGGCCCTGTCTGTCTTTACCTTTAGCAGCCATGCATACTGTTTTTCCACGTGTGCCTGTATGATTTCTAAGTCATTTGTACAAAAAAGATAAAAGTTATATAATGTTTGAAACGCTGTTGTTTTATCTCTGCAGGCTACATGGTGCATGGATTTGTACCCAATATGCACGACATACAGATATGAGTGTCTTCATACACCAAGCCTCAGTACGACATGCGGTGTGTGGGGCCTAGCATGAGGTATAGCGTAGTGCCTTTTTCTTTCAAATACATTTTATTTGCAGACGTATCGAAGCGCAGCGGCGTACTGGAGACACCGGGGTCCGACTTTAATCACCAGGAGTTAGTTTTAAATATATACAAGTCACAGATGAAGCACAACAGAACTCTGCGGTCACTGCATTGTAGCACTTTGTATATAGATTTATACTCAGTATCACACAAGTGTCGCATCTCAAATTAATTAGTGCAATCTCATTGTGCAGTTTTGTTGCATCTGATTGTTTATTTTGTGCAACTGAGGCATAACTCAAAAAAAGAGTCTTGGCGAAAGTCACGTTGTACAGGACGTGGCACCAGGTAAGTAAGTACCCCGGGCCCCCCTTTTTAAAAGGGCCCCCCTGCCGCCCACACACAGATTGGACCTCCGATCCACGGCGCTGCACTTCTGGCTTCTCCATAAAGGTTGCCCTGGCAACCTAACAGCAGCGGCGCCGGCGCCGCATAGAAGTACAGGACAGCTGAGCGACGGCTCAGCTGTCCAATGTTGTGTAAAGATTCAGCCTGCAGCCCAAGTCATTGGCTGGACACGCAGGCTGCAGGGAAGAAGAGTGTGGAGCCAGCAGAGGATGCGTGGAGGAGAGAGCTCTCGCTCTCCTGTTTCACGTGTATGTGTGTGTGCATATATATATATATATATATATATATATATATATATATATATATTAGTGATGTGCACCGGACATTTTTCGGGTTTTGTGTTTTGGTTTTGGATTCGGTTCCGCGGCCGTGTTTTGGATTCGGATGCGTTTTGGCAAAGCCTCCCTGAAAATTTTTTGTCGGATTCGGGTGTGTTTTAGATTCGGATTTTTTTTACAAAAAACCCTCAAAAACAGCTTAAATCATAGAATTTGGGGGTCATTTTGATCCCATAGTATTATTAACCTCAATAACCATAATTTCCACTAATTTCCAGTCTATTCTGAACACCTCACAATATTGTTTTTAGTCCTAAAATCTGCACCGAGGTCGCTGGATGGCTAAGCTAAGCGACCCAAGTGGCCGACACAAACACCTGGCCCATCTAGGAGTGGCACTGCAGTGTCAGACAGGATGGCACTTCAAAAAAATAGTCCCCAAACAGCACATGATGCAAAGAAAAAAAGGGGCGCAAAGAGGTAGCTGTGTGACTAAGCTAAGCGACCCAAGTGGCCGACACAAACACCTGGCCCATCTAGGAGTGGCACTGCAGTTTTCTAGCGAGAGGATGAGTACTTCCATCCTCATGTGAAGCTGAACCACTAGCCATGAACATAGGAGAGGGCCTCAGCCGTTCCTTGCCACTCCGTGTCGTAAATGGCATATTGGCAAGTTTACGCTTCTCCTCAGACGCTTTTAATTTAGATTTTTGGGTCATTTTACTGAACTTTAGTGTTTTGGATTTTACATGCTCTCTACTATGACATTGGGCATCGGCCTTGGCAGACGACGTTGATGGCATTTCATCGTCTCGGCCATGACTAGTGGCAGCAGCTTCAGCATGAGGTGGAAGTGGATCTTGATCTTTCCCTATTTTACCCTCCACATTTTTGTTCTCTATTTTTTAATGTGAGGAATTATATGCCAGTATCAATAGCAATGGCCTACTACTATATATACTGTGCAAAACTGAAATGCACCACAGGTATGGATGGATAGTATACTTGACGACACAGAGGTAGGTAGAGCAGTGGCCTTCTGTACCGTACTGCTATATATTATATACTGGTGGTCAGCAAACTGTGCAAAACTGAAATGCACCACAGGTATGGATGGATAGTATACTTGACGACACAGAGGTAGGTAGAGCAGTGGCCTACTGTACCGTACTGCTATATATTATATACTGGTGGTCAGCAAAATAATGCACTGTACTCCTACTATATACTACAATACAGCACAGATATGGAGCATTTTTCAGGCAGAGAACGTATAATACTGGTGGTCACTGGTCAGCAAAACTCTGCACTATACTCCTCCTATATAATACTGGTGGTCCCCAGTCCCCACAATAAAGCAGTGTGAGCACAGATATATGCAGCACACTGAGCACAGATATGGAGCGTTTTTCAGGTAGAGAACGTATAATACTGGTGGTCACTGGTCACTGGTCAGCAAAACACTGCACTGTACTCCTCCTATATAATACTGGTGGTCCCCAGTCCCCACAATAAAGCAGTGTGAGCACAGATATATGCAGCACACTGAGCACAGATATGGACCGTTTTTCAGGTAGAGAACGTATAATACTGGTGGTCACTGGTCAGCAAAACTCTGCACTGTACTCCTCCTATATAATACTGGTGGTCCCCAGTCGCCACAATAAAGCAGTGTGAGCACAGATATATGCAGCACACTGAGCACAGATATGGAGCGTTTTTCAGGCAGAGAACGTATAATACTGGTGATCACTGGTCAGCAAAACTCTGCACTGTACTTCTCCTATATAATACTGGTGGTCCCCACAATAAAGCAGTGTGAGCACAGATATATGCAGCACACTGAGCACAGATATGGAGCGTTTTTCAGGCAGAGAACGTATAATACTGGTGGTCACTGGTCAGCAAAACTCTGCACTGTACTCCTCCTATATAATACTGGTTGTCCCCAGTCCCCACAATAAAGCAGTGTGAGCACAGATATATGCAGCACACTGAGCACAGATATGGAGCGTTTTTCAGGCAGAGAACGTATAATACTGGTGGTCACTGGTCAGCAAAACTCTGCACTGTACTCCTCCTATATAATACTGGTGTTCCCAGTCCCCACAATAAAGCAGTGTGAGCACAGATATATGCAGCACACTGAGCATAGATATGGAGCGTTTTTCAGGCAGAGAACGTATAATACTGGTGGTCACTGGTCAGCAAAACTCTGCACTGTACTCCTCCTACTGTATATAATACTGCTGGTCCCCAGTCCCCACAATAAAGCAGTGAGCACAGATATTTGCAGCCCTCTGAACAAAACTGAGAGGACGCCAGCCATGTCCTCTCACTATCATTTCCAATGCACGAGTGAAAAATGGCAGCAACGCGCGGCTCCTTATATAGAATCCGAATCTCGCGAGAATCCGACAGCGGGATGATGACGTTCAGGCGCGCTCGGGTTAACCGAGCAAGGCGGGAAGATTCGAATCTGCCTCGGAACCGTGTAAAATGGGTGAAGTTAGGGGGGGTTCGGATTCCGACGAACCGAACCCGCTCATCACTTATATATATATATATATATATATATACACACACACACACACACACACACACACAAGGAACCACTGTACTCGCCATTCCCAGGGGTTGGGGTGTGGTGGGCTGTGACCACCGAACTCAAATATACACAAACAGAAAACCCTGCACTCTCCTAAGCAGCTTCATTCACCTCAGAGCCGGCCTTAGCTATAGGCAGGCTAGGCATTTGCCTAGGGCATTCAAGCATGTCTAGGGGCATCCAAGCATGTCCCTGCAGCATCTCATGCTGAGAGGGACAGTCCGCAAACTAACTGTTACTTTCCAAATGTATTCAATCAGTACTGGTATACACTGCTGTTTACATTTGTCAAAAAAAATGCACACTGTGCCTTAAACTTCCTCTGACATGCTTGAATGCCCCTGACTTGTGAGACCTCAGACAGACAGCAGAAGCCCAGTAAATGCAATTCCTGGACCTGTGACATTTTCAATGACTATATAAGGTTATTACTGGATGGCTTCTTATGATAACACGTGTATTTTGGAAGAATGCTTCACAGAAACCTGACATCACCTATACTGCTTGTGCACATGGGGGAGGGGGACCCTGCCATCCTGTGTGTGTCCCTTATCCCTGTGCAAACCCCAGGTGTCTGCAGGGACATTACATGGGCAGTGTTCTCCCCACACTTTATTTCCTAGTCAGTCCATGCCGTAAAATTCCCCTGCCACCCAGCACTGTAACGTGGTCAGCAAGTTGCGTTGTGCTATTTCTATATGAAACATCAGTGCAGCGTGACTTTCGGACACATCAGACTGGAGGGCAGAGCATTTAGCTCCCACAGTATAAAGTAAAGTGCATGCAGTTAACGGGAGTAACAGACACCAGCAAACACACTGAATAGTGAAGAGAATGGACAGTTTCTACATGTTTGATACTGATCTTTTTGTATAACCAGCAAGTGTGGCAGTATCTGTGGCAGTATATGTGTATTATGGGCATTACTAATGTGGGGCATATGTGTAAGGTGCATTACTGTGTGGTATTATGGGCATTACTAATGTGGGACATATGTGTAAGGTTCCTTTACTGTGTGGAATTATATGTATTATGGTCATTACTGTGTGGCATTGTGCAGAGTTGAACTGGCCCACAGGGTAACCCCCCGGTGGGCCCCACTACCTGAGCGTTGCAGGTACAGATGCAGAACTAGCGGCGGAGCTAGGGGGCACCAGACAAAATTTTGCCTAGGGCATCAAATTGGCTAGGGCCGGCTCTGATTCACCTTAATGCTTTAACATACATCTGACTAAACAATGGGGTTCTGGTTTATGAATTGTACAATGCATGTAAGCTTGCAGCCCACTCCACGGGACCCCATTTCACCGCAAGTCCTACTCTATCACATAAACTTTCACATAGATTTTATAGAAACCTGGCAACTGCTGTCTCATAGGGGAAAATGTGCTTATCTGGTTTAAAGCTTACCTGCCACACTTATGGCTTTTAAAAGGTAAGACAGTCACCAACACAAATAACAACTACACAAGTGTGCTTACCTGGTTTACAGCTCACCTGCCAGCAGACTACTGGCTTTCAAAGTGAGACAGTCACCAACACACCTACATAGCAGCTGATCCAGGTTAAAGGTAAATGAGCTTAGGGGTGCATGAGAGAGAGATATGGTCACAAATGGGCCAATTATAAATTAACCCTGTTATACAAACAAACACGAGGAACCACTGCACATGCCATTCCTAGGGGTTGGGGTGCGGTGGGCCGCAAGTCCTACTCTATCACATAAACTTATGAGACAGCAGTTGTCAGGTTTCTATAAAATCTATGTGAAAGTTTATGTGATAGAGTAGGACTTACGGTGAAATGGGGTCCCGTGGAGTGGGCCGCAAGCTTACATGCATTGTACAATTCATAAACCAAAACCCCATTGTTTATTCAGATGTATATTAAAGCATTAAGGTGAATGAAGCTGCTTAGGAGAGTGCAGGGTGTTCTGTTTGTATGTTTGTATATATAGATATAGATAATGATATACACTGCTCAAAAAAATAAAGGGAACACTTAACACAATGTAACTCCAAGTCAATCACACTTCGGTGAAATCAAACTGTCCACTTAGGAAGCAACACTGATTGACAATCAATTTCACATGCTGTTGTGCAAATGGAATAGAAAACAGGTGGCAATTATAGGCAATTAGCAAGACACCCCCAATAAAGGAGTTGTTCTGCAGGTGGTGACCACAGACCACTTCTCAGCTCCTATGCTTTCTGGCTGATGTTTTGGTCACTTTTGAAAGCTGGCGGTGCTTTCACTCTAGTGATAGCATGAGACGGAGTCTACAACCTACACAAGTGGCTCAGGTAGTGCAGCTCATCCAGGATGGCACATCAATGCGAGCTGTGGCAAGAAGGTTTGCTGTGTCTGTCAGCGTAGTGTCCAGAGCATGGAGGCGCTACCAGGAGACAGGCCAGTACATCAGGAGACGTAGAGGAGGCCATAGGAGGGCAACAACCCAGCAGCAGCACCGCTACCTCCGCCTTTGTGCAAGGACGAACAGGAGGAGCACTGCCAGAGCCCTGCAAAATGACCTCCAGCAAGCCACAAATGTGCATGTGTCTACTCAAACGATCAGAAACAGACTCCATGAGGGTGGTATGAGGGCCCAACGTCCACAGGTGGGGGTTGTGCTTACAGCCCAACACCGTGCAGGACGTTTGGCATTTGCCAGAGGACACCAAGATTGGCAAATTCGCCTCTGGTCGCCCTGTGCTCTTCACGGATGAAAGCAGGTTCTCACTGAGCACATGTGACAGACGTGACAGAGCCTGGAAATGCCAAGGAGAACGTTCTGCTGCCTGCAACATCCTCCAGCATGACCGGTTTGTCAGTGGGTCAGTAATGGTGTGGGGTGGCATTTCTTTGGGGGGCCGCATAGCCCTCCATGTGCTCGCCAGAGGTAGCCTGACTGCCATTAGGTACCGAGATGAGATCCTCAGACCCCTTGTGAGACCATATGCTGGTGCGGTTGGCCCTGGGTTCCTCCTAATGCAAGACAATGCTAGACCTCATGTGGCTGGAGTGTGTCAGCAGTTCCTGCAAGACTAAGGCATTGATGCTATGGACTGGCCCACCCGTTCCCCAGACCTGAATCCAATTAAGCACATCTGGGACATCATGTCTCGCTCCATCCACCAACGCCACGTTGCGTCACAGACTGTCCAGGAGTTGGCGGATGCTTTAGTCCAGGTCTGGCAGGAGATCCCTCAGGAGACCATCCGCCACCTCATCAGGAGCATGCCCAGGCGTTGTAGGGAGGTCATACAGGCACGTGGAGGCCACACACACTACTGAGCCTCAATTTGACTTGTTTTAAGGACATTACATCAAAGTTGGATCAGCCTTGATTTCCATTGATAATTTTTGTGTGATTTTGTTGTCACCACATTCAACTATGTAAAGAACAAAGGGGGTGATTCCGAGTTGTGCGCTCGCTAGCTGATTTTAGCAGCATTGTACACGCTAGGCCGCCGCCCTCTGGGAGTGTATCTTAGCTTAGCAGAATTGCGAACGAAAGAGTAGCAGAATTGCGAATACAAAATTCGTAGCTCGATACTTACTCCTACACTGCGATCAGCTCAGGCCGTTTCGTTCCTGGTTTGACGTCACAAACACGCCCTGCGTTCGGCCAGCCACTCCCCCGTTTCTCCAGGCACTTCCGCGTTTTATCCTGGCACACCTGCATTTTTCCGCACACTCCCTGAAAACGGTCAGTTTCCGCCCAGAAACACCCACTTCCTGTTAATCACACTCCGATCACTTCTACGATGAAAATTCTTCATTCTGCCGTGAGTAACTCTACTAAGTTTTGAGCTAAAATACTTAGCGCATGCGCACTGCGTAATAAGAATATTTCATTCATTCAGATCTAGGATGTGTTATTTTAGTGTTCCCTTTATTTTTTTGAGCAGTGTATATAGATATATATAGATATATATACCCATATGTGTGTATATATTAGATATGAGCGGATTCGGATTCGGTTTTACTCGGATTTACTCGGTTCTCAAAACGGCATCTTATTGGCTATTCAAAACACGTGACATCCGTGAGCCAATAAAATGCCGTTTTGAGAACCGAGTAAATCCGAGTAAAACCGAATCCGCTCATCTCTAGTATATGTGTGTGTATATATATGTGTGTGTGTGTGTGTGTGTGTATGCATATACTGTACATGCATGTGTGTGTGTATGTATCTATGTATGTATGTATGTATGTATGTGTATATGTATATATATATATATATATATATATATATATATAATTCACCTGCCTCCTTGTTAGGGTCCCACTGTTTGAAGTGCCTCGGGCCGCCCATAGCCTTAATCCGGCTCTGCCTGGTACACCGAGAAGGGATGTTTGGTGACTGTAACTGTGTAAGGACTAGTGATGTGCACCGGAAATTTTTCGGGTTTTGTGTTTTGGTTTTGGATTCGGTTCCGCGGCCGTGTTTTGGATTCGGACGCGTTTTGGCAATGCCTCCCTGAAAATTTTTTGTCGGATTCGGGTGTGTTTTGGATTCGGGTTTTTTTTACAAAAACCCCTCAAAAACAGCTTAAATCATAGAAATTGGGGGTCATTTTGATCCCATAGTATTATTAACCTCAATAACCATAATTTCCACTAATTTCCAGTCTATTCTGAACACCTCACAATATTGTTTTTAGTCCTAAAATTTGCACCGAGGTCGCTGAATGACTAAGCTAAGTGACCCAAGTGGCCGAAACAAACACCTGGCCCATCTAGGAGTGGCACTGCAGTGTCAGACAGGATGGCACTTCAAAAAAATAGTCCCCAAATAGCGCATGATGCAAAGAAAAAAAGAGGCGCAATGAGGTAGCTGTGTGACTAAGCTAAGCGACCCAAGTGGCCGACACAAACACCTGGCCCATCTAGGACTGGCACTGCAGTGTCAGACAGGATGGCAGATTTAAAAAAAAATTCCCCAAACAGCACATGATGCAAAGAAAAAAAGAGGTGCACCAAGGTCGCTGGATGGCTAAGCTAAGCGACCCAAGTGGCCAACACAAACACCTGGCTCATCTAGGAGTGGCACTGCAGTGTCAGACAGGATGGCAGATTTAAAAAATAGTCCCCAAACAGCACATGATGCAAAGAAAAAAAGAGGTGCACCAAGGTCGCTGGATGGCTAAACTAAGCGACCCAAGTGGCCGTCACAAACACCTGGCCCATCTAGGAGTGGCACTGCAGTGTCAGACAGGATGGCAGATTTAAAAAATAGTCCCCAAACAGCACATGATGCAAAGAAAAAAGAGGTGCACCAAGGTCGCTGGATGGCTAAGCTAAGCGACCCAAGTGGCCGACACAAACACCTGGCCCATCTAGGAGTGGCACTGCAGTGTCAGACAGGATGGCACTTCAAAAAAATAGTCCCCAAACAGCACATGATGCAAAGAAAAAAAGGGGCGCAATGAGGTAGCTGTGTGACTAAGCTAAGCGACCCAAGTGGCCGACACAAACACCTGGCCCATCTAGGAGTGGCACTGCAGTGTCAGACAGGATGGCACTTCAAAAAAATAGTCCCCAAACAGCACATGATGCAAAGAAAACTGAAAGAAAAAAGAGGTGCAAGATGAAATTGTCCTTGGGCCCTCCCACTCACCCTTATGTTGTATAAACAGTACATGCACACTTTAACAAACCCATCATTTCAGCGACAGGGTCTGCCACACAACTGTGACTGAAATGACTGGTTGGTTTGGGCCCCCACCAAAAAAGAAGCATTCAATCTCTCCTTGCACAAACTGGCTCTACAGAGGCAAGATGTCCACCTCCTCCTCATCGTCCGATTCCTCACCCCTTTCACTGTGTACATCCCTCTCCTCACAGATTATTAATTCGTCCCCACTGGAATCCACCATCTCAGGTCCCTGTGTACTTTCTGGAGGCAATTGCTGGTGAATGTCTCCACGGAGGAATTGATTATAATTCATTTTGATGAACATCATCTTCTCCACATTTTCTGGAAGTAACCTCGTACGCCGATTGCTGACAAGGTGAGCGGCTGCACTAAACACTCTTTCGGAGTACAAACTGGAGGGAGGGCAACTTAGGTAGAATAAAGCCAGTTTGTGCAAGGGCCTCCAAATTGCCTCTTTTTCCTGCCAGTATACGTACGGACTGTCTGATGTGCCTACTTGGATGCGGTCACTCATATAATCCTCCACCATTCTTTCAATGGTGACAGAATCATATGCAGTGACAGTAGACGACATGTCAGTAATCGTTGGCAGGTCCTTCTGTCCGGACCAGATGTCAGCACTCGCTCCAGACTGCCCTGCCTCACCGCCAGCGGGTGGGCTCGGAATTCTTAGCCTTTTCCTCGCAGCCCCAGTTGCGGGAGAATGTGAAGGAGGAGCTGTTGACGGGTCACGTTCCGCTTGACTTGACAATTTTCTCACCAGCAGGTCTTTGAACCTCTGCAGACTTGTGTCTGCCGGAAAGAGAGATACAACGTAGGTTTTAAATCTAGGATCGAGCACGGTGGCCAAAATGTAGTGCTCTGATTTCAACAGATTGACCACCCGTGAATCCTGGTTAAGCGAATTAAGGGCTCCATCTACAAGTCCCACATGCCTAGCGGAATCGCTCTGTTTTAGCTCCTCCTTCAATGTCTCCAGCTGCTTCTGCAAAAGCATGATGAGGGGAATGACCTGACTCAGACTGGCAGTGTCTGAACTGACTTCACGTGTGGAAAGTTCAAAGGGTTGCAGAACCTTGCACAACGTTGAAATAATTATCCACTGCGCTTGAGTCAGGTGCATTCCCCCTCCTTTGCCTATATCGTAGGCAGATGTATAGGTTTGAATGTCCTTTTGCTGCTCTTCCATGCTCTTGCTTCAGATGATGACAGGGCAGGTTCAGGACTGTTTGCTGGTGCTCCAGTCTTCGGCACGCGGTGGCTGAATGCCGAAAGTAGCCCGCAATTCTTTGGGCCACCGACAGCATCTCTTGCAAGCCCCTGTCGTTTTTTAAATAATTCTGCACCACCAAATTCAATGTATGTGCAAAACATGGGACGTGCTGGAATTTGCCCAGATGTAATGCACGCACAATATTGGTAGCGTTGTCCGATGTCACAAATCCCCAGGAGAGTCCAATTGGGGTAAGCCATTCTGCGATGATGTTCCTCAGTTTCCGTAAGGGGTTGTCAGCTGTGTGCCTCTTATGGAAAGCGGTGATACAAAGCGTAGCCTGCCTAGGAACGAGTTGGCGTTTGCGAGATGCTGCTACTGGTGCCGCTGCTGCTGTTCTTGCTGCGGGAGGCAATACATCTACCCAGTGGGCTGTCACAGTCATATAGTCCTGAGTCTGCCCTGCTCCACTTGTCCACATGTCCGTGGTTAAGTGGACATTGGGTACAACTGCATTTTTTAGGACACTGGTGACTCTTTTTCTGACGTCTGTGTACATTTTCGGTATCGCCTGCCTAGAGAAATGGAACCTAGATGGTATTTGGTACCGGGGACACAGTACCTCAATCAAGTCTCTAGTTCCCTGTGAATTAACGGTGGATACCGGAAACACGTTTCTCACCACCCAGGCTGCCAAGGCCTGAGTTATCCGCTTTGCAGCAGGATGACTGCTGTGATATTTCATCTTCCTCGCAAAGGACTGTTGGACAGTCAATTGCTTACTGGAAGTAGTACAAGTGGTCTTCCGACTTCCCCTCTGGGATGACGATCGACTCCCAGCAGCAACAACAGCAGCGCCAGCAGCAGTAGGCGTTACACTCAAGGATGCATCGGAGGAATCCCAGGCAGGAGAGGACTCGTCAGACTTGACAGTGACATGGCCTGCAGGACTATTGGCTTTCCTGTGTAAGGAGGAAATTGACACTGAGGGAGTTGGTGGTGTGGTTTGCGGGAGCTTGGTTACAAGAGGAAGGGATTTAGTGGTCAGTGGACTGCTTCCGCTGTCATCCAAAGTTTTTGAACTTGTCACTGACTTCTGATGAATGCGGTCCAGGTGACGTATAAGGGAGGATGTTCCTAGGTGATTAACTTCCTTACCCCTACTTATTACAGATTGACAAAGGCAACACACGGCTTGACACCAGTTGTCCGCATTTCTGTTGAAATAATTCCACACCGAAGAGGTGATTTTTTTTGTATTTTGACCAGGCATGTCAATGGCCATATTCGTCCCACGGACAACAGGTGTCTCCCCGGGTGCCTGACTTAAACAAACCACCTCACCATCAGAATCCTCCTTGTCAATTTCCTCCCCAGCGCCATCAACACCCATATCCTCATCCTGGTGTACTTCAACAGTGACATCTTCAATTTGACTATCAGGAACTGGACTGCGGGTGCTCCTTCCAGCACTTGCAGGGGGCGTGCAAATGGTGGAAGGCGCAACCTCTTCCCGTCCAGTGTTGGGAAGGTCAGGCATCGCAACCGACACAATTGGACTCTCCTTAGGGTATTGTGATTTAGAAGAACGCACAGTTCTTTGCTGTGCTTTTGCCATCTTAACTCTTTTAAGTTTTCTAGCAGGAGGATGAGTGCTTCCATCCTCAGGTGAAGCTGAACCACTAGCCTTGAAGATAGGCCAGGGCCTCAGCCGTTCCTTGCCACTTCGTGTCGTAAATGGCACATTGGCAAGTTTACGCTTCTCCTCAGACGATTTTGATTTAGATTTTTGGGTCATTTTACTGAGCTTTATTTTTTTGGATTTTACATGCTATCTACTATGACATTGGGCATCGGCCTTGGCAGACGACGTTGATGGCATTTCATCGTCTCGGCCATGACTAGTGGCAGCAGCTTCAGCACGAGGTGGAAGTGGATCTTGATCTTTCCCTATTTTACCCTCCACATTTTTGTTCTCCATTTTTTAATGTGTGGAATTATATGCCAGTAATATATCAATAGCAATGGCCTACTACTATATATACTGCGCACAACTGAAATGCACCACAGGTATGGATGGATAGTATACTTGACGACACAGAGGTAGGTAGAGCAGTGGCCTACTGTACCGTACTGCTATATAGTATATACTGGTGGTCAGCAAACTGTGCAAAACTGAAATGCACCACAGGTATGGATGGATAGTATACTTGACGACACAGAGGTAGGTAGAGCAGTGGACTACTGTACCGTACTGCTATATATATAGTTATACTGGTGGTCAGCAAACTGTGCAAAACTGAAATGCACCACAGGTATGGATGGATAGTATACTTGACGACACAGAGGTAGGTAGAGCAGTGGCCTTCTGTACCGTACTGCTATATAGTATATACTGGTGGTCAGCAAACTGTGCAAAACTGAAATGCACCACAGGTATGGATGGATAGTATACTTGACGACACAGAGGTAGGTAGAGCTGTGGACTACTGTACCGTACTGCTATATATATAGTTATACTGGTGGTCAGCAAAATTCTGCACTGTCCTCCTACTCTACACTACAATGCAGCACAGATATGGAGCGTTTTTCAGGCAGAGAACGTATAATACTGGTGGTCACTGGTCAGCAAAACTCTGCACTGTCCTCCTACTATATAATACTGCTGGTCCCCAGTCCCCACAATAAAGCAATTAGCACACTGAGTACAGATATTTGCAGCACACTGAGCACAGTCAGATATGGAGCGTTTTTCAGGCAGAGAACGTAGATATTTGCACTTGCAGCACACTGAGCACAGATATTTGTAGCACACTGAGCACAGATATTTGCAGCACACTGAGCACAGATATTTGCAGCACACTGAGCACAGATATTTGCAGCCCACTGAACATAGAAACTGAGAGGACGCCAGCCACGTCCTCTCACGATCATCTCCAATGCACGAGTGAAAAATGGCAGCTACGCGCGGCTCCTTATATAGAATACGAATCTCGCGAGAATCCGACCACGGGATGATGACGTTTGGGCATGCTCGGGTTAACCGAGCAAGGCGGGAGGATCCGAGTTGCTCGGACCCGTGCAAAAAAAAGTGAAGTTCGGGCGGGTTCGGATCCCGAGGATCCGAACCCGCTCATCACTAGTAAGGAGACATCTGTATATGTGGAGATTCCATCACTCCAGTGACTATTCATCATCTGTGACCTCTTTTTGACTAATAGATATTTATTAACTGTTATTTATACAGTGCACGTATAATCACTGCCCTTGGGAGTTTACAATCTATATTCCTAGCACTTATTTTCTATGAAACATTGTGTCGTTACTTACCTAAAGATACAAATTGCTACAAGATCTATAACACGCCTATTGTAGGTAAGTGTCATTTTATTAATTTCTGAAATTATGTCACTGATTTCTTCCTGTTTCTTTAAGTACAGTAAGAACTGGATAAGAATTACACATTAGAATAAAAAGACACGGGTACTGCATACTTTGGGTACCACCACAAATAAAGCACTGTATATTCCCTACCACACAGACCCACACATACACACTGGGGATCCTTCTTTTTTTTTGTCAGAAGCCAATTAACCTACCAGTATTTTACGGTAGAGTGTGAGGAAACCCATGCAAGCATGGAGAGAACATATAAACTCCCTACCAATTGTGCTTTCATCGGGAACTGAGTTCTTGACCTTGGAGCTGCTAGGAGGCAGAAGTGCTAGCCACTAAGCTATATTATTTACAGATGGTGCATTGTATTTATTACAGAGGAAGGGCTTACTAATAACCCTTTCAGACCGCCAGCTCTGAACACGGGTTATTGGCATATGAGAGCGCATAACCCATGTTCCTGTGCAGTTTGAAAGGTGCCATGGGAAATACAGAACGAGCTACTTGTGTTCAACCCGACGGGCTCACTGTGCGGTGTGAACGGTAGCTGGGTTGATGCGACCCGTTTCCCGTTCACACTCTGTGGATGGGCGGCACTTGGAGATCACGTGATTTCCAAGCACCGCCCCCACATGTCACCGCTGACGTCACCAACCCGGCAATATGCCGGGTTGCAGACAGCGGCGGCATGGCGCCTGATGCGGGTCGCACCCGGGAACTCTCGTGTCAGGCTCCCACGTGCGACCCGCCTCAGGCGGTCTGAAAGGGGTATAATAGAGAAGGGGCCCATGGCCCTCATTCCGAGTTGTTCGCTCGCTAGCTGCTTTTAGCAGCATTGCACACGCTAAGCCGCCGCCCTCTGGGAGTGTATCTTAGCATGGCAGAATTACGAACGAAAGATTAGCAGAATTGCAAATAGAAATTTCTTAGCAGTCTCTGAGTAGCTCAAGACTTACTCCTACACTGCGATCAGTTCAGTCAGTTTCGTTCCTGGTTTGACGTCACAAACACACCCAGCGTTCACCCAGACACTCCCCCGTTTCTTCAGACACTCCCGCGTTTTTCCCAGAAACGCCAGCGTTTTACCGCACACTCCCATAAAACGGTCAGTTTCCGCCCAGAAACACCCACTTCCTGTCAATCACACTACGATCACCAGAACGATGAAAAATCTTCGTTAGGCCGTGAGTAAAATACCAAACTTTTGTGCTGATATACTTGGCGCAGGCGCACTGCGAACATTGCGCATGCGCAGTTTGCGACTAATCGCTCCGTAGCGAAAGAAACTAACGAGCGAACAACTCGGAATCACCC
Source organism: Pseudophryne corroboree (assembly GCF_028390025.1). Classification (NCBI taxonomy): domain Eukaryota; kingdom Metazoa; phylum Chordata; class Amphibia; order Anura; family Myobatrachidae; genus Pseudophryne; species Pseudophryne corroboree. The sequence continues at coordinate 315,906,429 of NC_086453.1, read as the reverse complement.
CCTATGTGCGGTCTCTGACCGGGCCCTGACGTCTCAAGCCAGCAGCTTTGTGCCAGAGGCTGCTGTGCATGCACAAATTGCCGGGTAAGTGGCCGCTGTGCCAAGATTCCAGAGAGGTAAGTACAGTGAAGAACATGGGTGGAGGGTGCACCCATTATACCCCTTTCACACCGCACAAACAAACCGGTATCGACCCGGCATATTGCTGGGTCGACACGGGTCGGCGTGCAGTGTGAAACGGGCCTTGCCGAAATCGCGGGTCGCCTGACCCGGCAATTCAACCCGGGTATAAAGCAGTGTTATACCCGGGTTGAATACCGGGTCATTGGCTGCGTAAACGGGCTCCCGGGTCGCACCCGTTTACTAGATAGGGAGAGGCGGCGCGGAGATGAGTTACATATTGGTCTTATATTGTTTGTTTGTTTGTTTGTTTGTTTGTTTGTTTGTTTGCGTGCTTGTTTGAGATGTGCAGATCATTATTATTAAATGTTTATGATTTATTAATATTAAAGTGTTTATTGTAACTACTGCAGACTAGCGATCCCATAAGTTATTTATGCATTACATATTTATACTGTTTGCATTTATCAGAGAACTCAGCACAGTGGCACCTTTCTCGTTATTCTGCAAAACCTGCCCACCGGCAATGCTTTTTGTATGAGGTATATATATATATATATATATATATATATATATATCTCCTATATAATAGCCCAGATCTGTGACTTTGTGACTCATTTGCTAACGCTGGGCGGAGTCACAACACTGGGCGGAGTTAGTCAAATGAGTCACAGATCTGGGCAAATCTATAGGAGACTAGGAGCAGAAGCAGATAGTATGGGCATGGCACAGGCAGTGGTGCATACCTCCCAGCTTTCTTCAGGCAGAAGGAGGACACACACACACACACACACACACACACACACACACACACACACACACACGCGCGCGGACTGGGGGCGTGGCCTAATTGCGGTACGTGTGGCCACGCCCCCTTATGCAAATTCCGGGATTTTTTTTATATATATGGAATTTTGGCCCCTCAGCTAGGGCTAATTCCAGAGGAGGTGGTCGCTTCCCCCTACACACCCGCACAGGCAGAAGACAGCAGGGAGGCTACTGCCTCCCTGCAACACCACAGACCTGCCAACACGCAGCAGCGTGTGCTGACTGCAGCACAATGCTGCCGCTGTTGCTGGCAGGATGGGGGAGCTTCTGAGCTGGGACAGAGCTACTCCAGCCGGGGGGCCCCCTAAAACTGTGGGGCCCACGGTATGTACCCCCTGCCCCCCCCCCCTTAATCCGGCTCTGCTGCCGGAACCCCGAGACAGTTGGGAGGTATGGGGGGGTGTGAGGGGGTATGTCGTACAGACAGACGGGCACCGGCTCACTGTGTGCTTGACTCCCCACATCAGCATACTCAGCAGGATCTCTCTGACGCGGAGGAGCATCACTTTCTAGCACACTCCACGCTTCTTAGCTGCAGTTTTGTGGGGCACCTGCTGCTGTGCAGGTTCAGTACTGCCTCTGTTATCTCCAGCCCCGGCAACCCCACCGCTAGCTGCAGTGCTGCCGCCCGCAGTGAGGTGCGCCCAGCTCCTTCACACACTTTAGCCAGCGGGTAGCGCTGCAGAAGTCCGAGCTGCTTGCAGGCTCCGACCTCCCTCCAGCCGCAGCGTCTCCTGGGAGCTAACCAGTCACTCCCAGTCTCCCCTTACCACAGTGCCCGGCAGCCACGCGAGGTCCGCGCCGCGTGCATGCTATGACCCCCTCCTCCCTCCAGTCGCAGCGTCTCCTGGGGGCTAACCAGTCACTCCCAATCTCCCCTTACCACAGTGCCCGGCAGCTGCGCGAGGTCTGCGGTGTGTGACTGAGGAGGGGGGGAGGGATGCTGACGGGCTGAGGAAGCAGGACTCCAGCCTGAGAGAGTCAGCCATGCCAAGTCTCCACCAGCAGCAGATCCCAACAGGTTGGAGTGGAACTGCAGCAGCCGTGACTCCGGTAAGACACATCTGTCTGTCACCACTGTTTTGTCCCTAATACCAATCTCTCCCGTGCCCTGTGTTCTGTCATGTCCCTGTCACCCCTGGCCTTGCCCTGTCACCATTATCCTGGCCCTTTCACCCTTATGCTGGCCCTGTTACCCCTATCCTGGCCCTGTCACCCCTGATCTGACCCTGTCACGCCTGTCCTGGCCCTGTTACTGCATGCCCTCCAACTACCTTTTTGGCAGGTACAGTACCCGCAGCGCCTCCAGAGTCCAGACCCCTCCTCAATGCACCACACCTCCGCACCTTCCCCTCCACCACATGCGGCACTCCACCCCTCCCCCACACGCTGTGCCTCCAGACCCCCTACACCACCCATGGCTCCCACTCCTCCACCCCTCCACCTCCCACAGCACCTCCAGACCCCCTCCACCATCCAACCCCCGTATATGTCTCCCCCCACACCTGCCCCCCTCCACCCGCAGCATCTGCAGACACCCTCCTCCATCTGCGGTCCCCACCCATGGCACCCCCGCACCTACCCCTCCACCACCTGCAGCGCCTCCAGACCCCCTTCCCCATCCGCCGCACCACCCGTACCTGCCCCTCCCCTACCCACTGTGCCTCCAGACCGTCGCAAGGGGCTGTGCCTCCTTCACCATCGCACGCCCTTTCATTGTGCAATATTTAACCACTGACAAAGGAATGCAGGTAATACTCCATATAATACAAATATTGAACCCCAGAAAGGCATGCAAGGGTTAAGGGGGCGTAGCCCCTTGCGACGGTGTGAAGAGCGCCCGTAGGGCGCGATGAAGCGCCTAGTATATATATATATATATATATATATTCACTCCTTTTTGGTCGGCACTCCCAGTCGAGAAAATATGGCCCCGGTGCTCCCCCAGGCAAGCAAACCACAAATAGAGATCAATAAGCAGGTGGCACTCACGGGTTTTTTCAATGATCAATAGTCATGTCATCAACGTTTCGATTTTATTCCAAAATCGTCATCAGGATCATACACATTAAACACAAAACAACAGACAACATTTATAGCTCACCCAAAGTGCATTACACCTCCTCCGTTTCACGCCGCCAGCCTCCGGGCGCTGGACGCCTCCCGATGACGTCGTCATCGGCGACGCACGCTACACTGCGCCTCGCGTCCCGTCCAGCGTCCCGTTGCCTGGCAGCACCACTGAGCATAATCACGTGACGCACCTCCACCAATAAAAACAGCAGCAGGAACATGTAAACACTGGCCACATGACAGATGTAAACAATTACATGGCGCTGAACGCTGTCATAACAATCCAATAGGGTATTACAAGTATTTCAGTGACACAGTAAGCTAGAATCCCAATCCAAGATACACATTATAGTTGTATACATATTTTACATAATCGAACCAGTCCAGATCTATTGTACACTTCTTGAAATCGCAATTAGATCATGGAGTCTATCTACAAGCTAGTATATATATAATCACAGAAAACAGCCAAGGCCAAAAGATTCATTGAGACCACCGGGAGCCACGGTATTTAAACTGTGGATCCAGCGAGCCTCTTTCTGCAATAAGATTTTATCTCTGTTGCCACCTCGAATATGATTGGGGACCTGGTCAATTATTTTGTACCGGAGAGTTGACAGCCCATGCTTAAACTCCCGGAAATGACGTGCCACAGGTTGCTCCTGGGAAGTTGCCTGGTTTTCCAACGATTTCCGTATGGATGACCTGTGCATGTTCATACGTTCTTTGAACTGCCGTGTGGTCTTTCCAATATAGAAAAGACCACAAGGACAGCGTATAAAATAAATTATATGTAGCCCCGTAAAAATAAATAAATGCTAATGAGGAGATACATGATGATCTCTGTTCCCTGAGGCTTACATTAAATATATATATATGTGTATCTATATATATTTATATATATACAAAACGTCTCCAAGCATGCAGCGGCACTCAGGGAATGATGCAGGCAATTATTAGGCAAAAAGTGTTTATTCCATGGTGAAGAAAATGGTCCAACGTTTCGGGGTGCAACCACCCCTTTGTCAAGGTGAACAACAAAAGACCCATTGCCTATGTTAGTAGAGGAATTTCTAGTAGTGAAAGAAATTATCCAGTCCACAAGTTGGAATTTCTAGCATTAAAATGGGTGGTTAGCGAAAAATTACATGACTATCTTTATGGAGCTAAATTCATTGTACAGACGGATAACAACCCACTTACTTATGTACAGACCTCCGCTAAACTTGATGCCACTGGACACCGATGGCTTGCAGCCCTTACCAACTATGACTTCACTCTCAAATATAGGCCAGGTATTAATAACCAGGATGCGGATGCTCTATCTAGGATGCCACACTCTGAAGCTCCCGAAGGTGACTATGATTGGATTGAAGTACCCGCTGGGGTAGTAAAAGGACTGTGCCAACATATTAGTATCACCAGAAATCAAGAAGTGGCTGCGGTATATGATATAGGAGCCTCTGAAATAGCTATTCCACCTTCCTATTGTAGGTAAGGACGGGTTGAACTGCAGGGGTTAGGAATAATAACCTCCGAACAATTGGCTCAAGAACAACGAAATGACCCCAATATTCTTCCTATTGTTCGGATTATCGAAGATCATACTTATCAGTTACATCGCTCTCAATTACCAAGGAAGGCACAAATATTGATGAGGCAGTACCGGAAGTTAACTATGCTGAATGGGGTATTATTTCGGAAAGCAATCAAGAAGGACGGAGGTACTAAAATGCAAATAGTATTACCAACCAAGTATAAACAGATGGTGCTAGAAGCCTTGCATGATCAACATGGCCACCTTGGATATGAGAAAACCCAGGGGTTGGTGTCCGATCGTTTTTTCTGGGCTCATATGAATCAGGATATAGAACGATTCTGTAGAACCTGTGGGAATTGCATTCTCCGAAAAACTCTACCTATATCTACCGTTCCATTAGTTAATATCACCAGCACGGGACCTATGGAGTTAGTATGCATCGATTTCCTTACCTTAGATGGCCCTGGTAGATCAGACTGTCATATTCTGGTAGTAACTGACCATTTTACAAGGTATGCTCAAGCCTACGTAACTGTGAACCAGACTGCCATAACTGTTGCAAGAACATTGTGGGAGAAATTCTTTGTACATTACGGGTTGCCAGCAAGGATTCATTCCGATCAAGGTCGAGAATTTGAGAGTAAAGTAATTCGAGAACTGTGTCATTGCTGTGGTATAACCAAATCACGCACTACCCCATATCATCCCCAAGGAGACCCTCAGCCTGAGCGATTTAACAGAACGTTACTAAACATGTTGGGCACATTAGACTCTAAAAGAAAATCCAACTGGCGGAAATATATTGCTCCTTCAGTGCATGCATATAATTGCACTCGGAACGACACTACAGGATACACCCCCTATTACCTCATGTTCGGTCGGGAGGCCAGATTGCCCATAGATATTTGTTTAGGAACTCGCAATAATTCTAGTTCAAAGATATCTCACAGCCAATATGTTAGACAACTTCGTCAACAATTGCGAGAAGCCTATCAACTCGCTGAAAGTGCTGCCCGGAAAATGTGTGACAGAAATAAAGAATATTTTGATCGACATATTAAGGAACACATCTTAAAGCCTGGAGATAGAGTGCTGATTAGAGCTCTGGGGTTACCACGAAAGCAAAAGTTACAGTATAAATGGAAATCCACTCCTTTTATCGTATTGAAACAGCTCCCTAACATTCCGGTATACCAATTAGCCCCAGCAAATGGGCAGGGAAATATGGTCACTTACCATAGAAAACATTTACTCCCTATTGCTCAGGACATTAGATGGGAAAATACTGTATCGTTTCCTATGGAAGATACTGAAGTTGAAAGCATTGGTACACAGGAAGTTAACCTTCGGAGTCAGAGAAAAGAAGCTGAGGAGATTGAAGATGACTCCAATGCAGGATATTACTTTTGGGATAGTGAACCGTGGGAATCCAAAACCCATGTATTGGATTCATATCCCGGAGGACAAGAAAAAATACCCTTTTCATATAACGGGGTAGAACAGGAGAGTGTTGGAAGCCATGATGGTAATGAAAGTGAATCGCTATGTGAAATAACAGAAGTTCCTGAACAAATCCATGGGGATAATATAGGAGAAGGAATTATTTTCGAACAACCACCTATGTCACCTAGGCCTCAAAGGGTTAAGAGGGCCCCTAGAATACTCACCTATGACCAGTTAGGAACCCCAACTGAAATTCCCTTGGTATTGCAACCCCATATGGTGATGTCATGGCCATATTTTGGATGGAATGTAATCTGTAATACTTAGTATGAACATTGGAATGTATATGTATGTGGTGAAATACAATTAATAATAGTGTAAATGTACTCACCAGGGGGAGAGTGTAGCCCCGTAAAAATAAATAAATGCTAATGAGGAGATACATGATGATCTCTGTTCCCTGAGGCTTACATTAAATATATATATATGTGTATCTATATATATTTATATATATATATATATATATACTAGTGATCTAATGCTTGTGTACATATATGAACTATATACTATGTAATTACTGCCTTTGTAAATATATGAAATATATTCACATTGTTTGATGTAACCCTTGTCCTGTATATATATATATTTGGGGGTTGGTGGTGGTGAACGGGGACATTGAACATTAATGTTGTTAAAAGGTACTGTGGTACAGTGGCACGAGCAGGATTAGATTGAATCTTCCAGAAGCTCTCGTGCTGACTGATATGCCCGGATGGAGAGAGCCGTTAAGGGAAGCTCGAGGGGGAGCGGGAGAGAGAGAGCCGCGAGGACAGAGAGACTCTGAGGAGATCCCAGTGAGGCGGAGGTGAAATACCGGAGGCGCGGTGTAGTCCGGCTTCGGAGCCCACCCGTGCGTCCACCAAGGCAAAGAGAGAGAGCGGCGGGTGTCAGAGGAGAGTGACGGGATGGAGCTGTTATGCGGTAAACAGACCGCAGTGACCTTACCTGAAATGGAGCGTCGGTGGGGTTCAAGGAGCTGACTATCCCTGACGGAGCTGCGGAGGAGAGAGGACGGGACAGTCTTGGTAAATCTTCCCCAAGGTACGCCTTCAGGGAGGCGGCCAAGGAGTGTGTGACCAACCGGAGCCGTGAGTGAGTAACTAAGGGAGGAAGTGGGAGGCATATTCCATCCCCCCATATAAGGACAAATACTGCCCAGCATAGACTGAGACATAGAAGGGCAGCTCAATGAAGGGAAATTAGCACAGTGTATCCTATTATACCCTTCAGCAGCGGTCTCACATTGACTGTAATATGTATTAGATTATATATTCTTCAGCAGCAGACTCACCCTGCATAGGCAAGTGCCTTATCATAGACTATACTTAAGCTGACTCCCTATCCCAGTAACCCTGTTGACAGGGAATTATTGCTGTACAGTATAACGTAAGAGCTTCCAACGAAGCGTTGGCGTATAGAGCTTATATGAGACATTGCATATAGCGAGGACACCCTGCTCCGTTAAAGAATAAAGGGGATGCTGAGGAAATTGCAGCCCGTTGACACACTGCTCCGTTAAGGAATAAAAGGGATGCTGAGGTAATTGCAGCCAGTTGTACTATTTTGAGTGACTTTTAGGAAGAGCCTCAAGAAAGGGGATTTTGCTCCAGAGATGGGGGAGGAGAGCCTGCATTGATTGATAGCAGGTGATTATCGAGGAGAAAGATCTTCTGGAAATGGACTAAGGTTCACCAATATTATATAGGAAACACCATTGTGACACTTTATAGAAAATTTCATATTAAAACCAGAGAGTGAGGAGAACACGGATAAGGGAAGGAGTATACCCAGACACCATACAGACTAGCTTATAATATTGCATCCTCTCACGGAGAAATCCACCATAAGGTTGAGTGTCAGAGATAGACTTTAACTTGAGGATCTATTAAACCTGGCATTATTGATATAATGTTCATCATCTTTGGTCTCTCATTTCTACAGCTAATTTGAGACAACCGAGAGATCCTCCATATAGGTGGAATATTATATATCGAGGACGATAGTAAAGAATGCTATACAAAAGCAAAGGAACATTATATGTAGACGGAGTTTAGTATGCCAGGGAAATTTCGAGTGTCATAAGAGGCAGATGGGATACTGGTAACATTTCTTTTCTTCGACGACTGACAATCCACACAAAACTCTCAGAGCGGAGCTCAACCGTTATACAATAGTGCGCTAATATATTGCTATTAGTAGATGTAGACAAGATACTCCGGAGGAAATTGGAAAGCATAAGTGTCCCTACCGCTTACCTTGTACTCAGGAAAAGGATATAGATTCAAGTTATTATACTTCGCCAAAGGCATATGTATGATAGAAAGTATATTGGGCCCCAACTGTGCACCAACAATCCCCATATGGTATACCATAACAGAGAACGGTAATATACAGTGGGTAATATAAGGTTACTGTATAAAGATTAACAACCTAGCTTTATAACATTCAGTAATAACTAGTTTTTTTTGTATTGCATGCACGGTAATCTTTTATGTATAGTGAAATGATATGGTATAGCATAGGGTAATGATATGCATTGTTTCAGTTAAATAAATATTATCATCTTTGAGAATAAACAATAATATTCATATATGAAGTGATTTATATTAATGAATACTTACCGGTGAAGTGGAGAACATCCTTGGTAAAAGAAAGAACAGCCCCTGCAAGAAATAAGGTGACATTAAGGTAAACAAACACTTCTATCAATTACCCCTCTGAATACAGTATATGTATATATCATTACTGCTAAAGGCTTTCCCAAGCGAGCCACCGGGGGGAATAAATATTGCTTCGGTGGAGGCACTCTGTTCAATTGAAATAGTAACCTCTTTAGTGTACTATTAGGGTACAAAGGAGGGTTACATTTGGAGGCACTGCTGAGATCCTACTATACCCAAGATTCAGTGGTTAATACCGAAATTATACATCATGGAAGAAGTTACCAACGCCGATATCTATAGGTGGTGTAAAGAAAAGGGCGTGGAACCCTTATGCAGCTTCGGGTTAGTTGGACAACTTTCATCGGCCAGTGATGATGCAGTCATTCGGGCTGTTGTGCAACTTTATGGTATTAGTCAACCATGTATGGTTGATCGATGGAAAGGACAAGATGGAGAAACTTTCGCTATCTTACTTAGTAATAGACTTCCTTTGGATAACACATTACTACCCTGTATGGTGGTGGTTGAAGATGTCCCTGGGCGAAAAGTTCAACTAGTATGGCCTGAAAACATGGAAGAAGCAGCCACCCCAGGAGAAGATATAGGAAATGATACCACTGCTGTAGGAGACTGTTTTCATATCCCCAGTGGGGAAGATCGAACAGAGGATAAGGAAGAATCTCCTGGAAAAGGGGTGAAAACCATGATGGATAAAATGGTTAGTCAGATGGAGAGATTACATTATGAAGGGGGATATAGGAGACTTAGGATTTTCTCTGGTATTTCCCCTGTACCTGCTGGTGAAGAAACCTATGATACTTGGAGAGAAGCTGCCATTCAGCACTCTGAAGAGTGGCAATGTCCAGAGCATATCAAACGACAGCGTATAGTGGAAAGTCTCCGGGGACCTGCTATGAGAGTGATTCAAGCCACCAGAAGGAGTAAATCTACCGCCACTCTGAAAGATTATCTAGAAGCTTTGGATTTTTCTTATGGCACCATGGAAGATGTAGGAGATCTGATGTCAAGATTACATCGCACCTATCAGGAGCCGGGGGAGACTCTCACTCAATATATTTATAGAGTGGATCGATTGATTTATCAAATTGTAGAGAAAGGGGGGATAGTTAGGGAGGCGGTAGATGACCAACGAATGCGACAGGTTCTGAAAGGAGCTCTCACTCTAAATCCAGTTGCACAAAGACTACGTTGTACCCGACGGTCAGGACCAGCACCCAGTCTCACGGAACTTGTGAGGGAGGTCAAGATAGAGGAAGTACAAATCGAGAATCGAGACAAGACTATTAAGAGAGTCAAAGCTATCTTACCGGCTATACCTGCCCCCACCTCCACTGTTATGGATGACCAATTGATTAAGTTACTGGAAGATCAAAATAAAAAAATAGACCAGTTAATTGCTTTACAGAGTACAGCTTCATCAAGGCCCTACTGGTCGTCAGACTCAAACAGAGGAAGGACCAGGGGAGGTGGTAGACGTGGGAATATACTCTGTTATAGTTGTGGACAACCAGGGCATAGATCTTTTGAATGCCCAGTGAGTGGTATGGAGAGGAATGGACGAATGCCGTTTTACCACCGGTCCAGAGATGAGCAGATGGAAAACCCCAACGGGAGTTCTGTGAACCCCTCACAGGCTCCCCAACAATAACTGTTCATGCTATGGGGAGTGCCCAATGGTCCGATGCTATTCCAGACAGTCTTATGGGACATGCACCATTAGTGAAAGCCCTTATAAATGGACAGGAATGTATGGTGTTGTTGGACAGTGGGTCACAAGTGTCCATTGTATTTGAAACATGGTACCGGGAGAATCTGTCAACTGTTCCCATTCAAGCTCTTAGCGGTCTTACAGTATGGGGCCTCAGTGAACAGAAGTACCCGTATTTGGGGTACATAGTTACACAACTTACTTTGGAACCTGGATTAATTACCCCTAATGAGTCTATTCCATTGGTTGCCCTGATTTGCCCTGATTCCCCTGGGGATAATGGCCACTTGTCCGCTATAGTGGGTACTAATACCAATATGTTTAGAAATTTAAAGCAATGGTGTGATAAACAAGACAGAGGAAATAATGAAGGGATGAGACCATCTATAGAACCAGAAACAGTTCACTGTAACTTTTTGGAAAGTCATCCTGATCGAATGGTTACCCCTTTGTCTACTGGGTCTCCGGGAAATTATAACCAATTGAATCTGGAAGAGTGTTTTCAGGGGAGTGATATTGATCAGACACGAAAACAACTGCTAATGGAACAACTCATGTTAAGGGAAGATGTTTTTTCAAAAAGTGATTGGGACCTAGGGACTGCATCGGGTGTTGAACATCATATCAGATTGACAAATAATACTCCATTCCGAGAGAGATCCAGGAGATTGGCTCCGGCTGATTTCGAAGACGTCAGGAGTCACCTTAGGAATTTGTTGGAGAATAATGTCATCGCTGATTCCGAGAGTCAGTATGCTTCACCTATTGTGGTTGCTCGGAAAAAGACCGGAGAAATTCGTCTATGTATAGACTATCGTACTCTTAACAATAGAACCGTGACTGATCAGTACACTGTACCTAAAGTAGACGAGGCATTGGATTGCCTTCAAGGGAGCCAGTGGTTCTCCGTTCTTGATCTACGATGCGGGTACTATCAGATCCCCATGAGTAAGGAGGATAGGGCCAAAACCGCCTTCATCTGCCCTATTGGGTTCTATGAGTTCTTAAAGATGCCCCAAGGAATCAAGGGAGCACCGGCTACTTTCCAACGAACCATGGAACAAACTGTAGGTGACATGTGTTACCGGGAAGTATTAGTGTATCTAGACGATATCATCGTGTTCGGAAAAGATCTAGATGAACACAATGAACGATTACTGAAGGTGTTAGATCGTCTACGAGCCCGAGGGTTAAAACTTTCAGCCGAAAAATGTAAATTGTGTAGATCTTCAGTCAAATACTTGGGACATGTGGTGAGTCGGCAAGGGATATCTACTGATCCCGATAAAGTAGCCACGGTGAAGAAATGGCCCCGACCAACCAACCTTAAGGAACTGAGGTCTTTTCTGGGTTTCTGTGGATACTACCGGAAGTTCGTAGAGCACTATTCTAAAATCGCTAAACCATTGACAGATTTAACAAGAGGGTATCCGCCCGTCAATAAAGACCGAAGAAAGAAATCAGAGGTAGATATGTCTTACCATAAGCCCAGAGAATTGTTTGGAAACAGGTGGACTGACCAGTGTGAGGAAGCCTTTGTTACTCTGAAAGATCGCCTCACTAAATCTCCTGTGTTGGCATATGCTATACCTGATTTGCCTTACGAAGTACACATAGATGCCTCATTAGACGGGCTTGGAGGGGTGTTGTACCAAAAACAAGAGCAATTGTTGAGACCCATTGCCTATGTTAGTAGAGGAATTTCTAGTAGTGAAAGAAATTATCCAGTCCACAAGTTGGAATTTCTAGCATTAAAATGGGTGGTTAGCGAAAAATTACATGACTATCTTTATGGAGCTAAATTCATTGTACAGACGGATAACAACCCACTTACTTATGTACAGACCTCCGCTAAACTTGATGCCACTGGACACCGATGGCTTGCAGCCCTTACCAACTATGACTTCACTCTCAAATATAGGCCAGGTATTAATAACCAGGATGCGGATGCTCTATCTAGGATGCCACACTCTGAAGCTCCCGAAGGTGACTATGATTGGATTGAAGTACCCGCTGGGGTAGTAAAAGGACTGTGCCAACATATTAGTATCACCAGAAATCAAGAAGTGGCTGCGGTATATGATATAGGAGCCTCTGAAATAGCTATTCCACCTTCCTATTGTAGGTAAGGACGGGTTGAACTGCAGGGGTTAGGAATAATAACCTCCGAACAATTGGCTCAAGAACAACGAAATGACCCCAATATTCTTCCTATTGTTCGGATTATCGAAGATCATACTTATCAGTTACATCGCTCTCAATTACCAAGGAAGGCACAAATATTGATGAGGCAGTACCGGAAGTTAACTATGCTGAATGGGGTATTATTTCGGAAAGCAATCAAGAAGGACGGAGGTACTAAAATGCAAATAGTATTACCAACCAAGTATAAACAGATGGTGCTAGAAGCCTTGCATGATCAACATGGCCACCTTGGATATGAGAAAACCCAGGGGTTGGTGTCCGATCGTTTTTTCTGGGCTCATATGAATCAGGATATAGAACGATTCTGTAGAACCTGTGGGAATTGCATTCTCCGAAAAACTCTACCTATATCTACCGTTCCATTAGTTAATATCACCAGCACGGGACCTATGGAGTTAGTATGCATCGATTTCCTTACCTTAGATGGCCCTGGTAGATCAGACTGTCATATTCTGGTAGTAACTGACCATTTTACAAGGTATGCTCAAGCCTACGTAACTGTGAACCAGACTGCCATAACTGTTGCAAGAACATTGTGGGAGAAATTCTTTGTACATTACGGGTTGCCAGCAAGGATTCATTCCGATCAAGGTCGAGAATTTGAGAGTAAAGTAATTCGAGAACTGTGTCATTGCTGTGGTATAACCAAATCACGCACTACCCCATATCATCCCCAAGGAGACCCTCAGCCTGAGCGATTTAACAGAACGTTACTAAACATGTTGGGCACATTAGACTCTAAAAGAAAATCCAACTGGCGGAAATATATTGCTCCTTTAGTGCATGCATATAATTGCACTCGGAACGACACTACAGGATACACCCCCTATTACCTCATGTTCGGTCGGGAGGCCAGATTGCCCATAGATATTTGTTTAGGAACTCGCAATAATTCTAGTTCAAAGATATCTCACAGCCAATATGTTAGACAACTTCGTCAACAATTGCGAGAAGCCTATCAACTCGCTGAAAGTGCTGCCCGGAAAATGTGTGACAGAAATAAAGAATATTTTGATCGACATATTAAGGAACACATCTTAAAGCCTGGAGATAGAGTGCTGATTAGAGCTCTGGGGTTACCACGAAAGCAAAAGTTACAGTATAAATGGAAATCCACTCCTTTTATCGTATTGAAACAGCTCCCTAACATTCCGGTATACCAATTAGCCCCAGCAAATGGGCAGGGAAATATGGTCACTTACCATAGAAAACATTTACTCCCTATTGCTCAGGACATTAGATGGGAAAATACTGTATCGTTTCCTATGGAAGATACTGAAGTTGAAAGCATTGGTACACAGGAAGTTAACTTTCGGAGTCAGAGAAAAGAAGCTGAGGAGATTGAAGATGACTCCAATGCAGGATATTACTTTTGGGATAGTGAACCGTGGGAATCCAAAACCCATGTATTGGATTCATATCCCGGAGGACAAGAAAAAATACCCTCTTCATATAACGGGGTAGAACAGGAGAGTGTTGGAAGCCATGATGGTAATGAAAGTGAATCGCTATGTGAAATAACAGAAGTTCCTGAACAAATCCATGGGGATAATATAGGAGAAGGAATTATTTTCGAACAACCACCTATGTCACCTAGGCCTCAAAGGGTTAAGAGGGCCCCTAGAATACTCACCTATGACCAGTTAGGAACCCCAACTGAAATTCCCTTGGTATTGCAACCCCATATGGTGATGTCATGGCCATATTTTGGATGGAATGTAATCTGTAATACTTAGTATGAACATTGGAATGTATATGTATGTGGTGAAATACAATTAATAATAGTGTAAATGTACTCACCAGGGGGAGAGTGTAGCCCCATAAAAATAAATAAATGCTAATGAGGAGATACATGATGATCTCTGTTCCCTGAGGCTTACATTAAATATATATATATATGTGTATCTATATATATTTATATATATATATATATATATACTAGTGATCTAATGCTTGTGTACATATATGAACTATATACTATGTAATTACTGCCTTTGTAAATATATGAAATATATTCACATTGTTTGATGTAACCCTTGTCCTGTATATATATATATATTTGGGGGTTGGTGGTGGTGAACGGGGACATTGAACATTAATGTTGTTAAAAGGTACTGTGGTACAGTGGCACGAGCAGGATTAGATTGAATCTTCCAGAAGCTCTCGTGCTGACTGATATGCCCGGATGGAGAGAGCCGTTAAGGGAAGCTCGAGGGGGAGCGGGAGAGAGAGAGCCGCGAGGACAGAGAGACTCTGAGGAGATCCCAGTGAGGCGGAGGTGAAATACCGGAGGCGCGGTGTAGTCCGGCTTCGGAGCCCACCCGTGCGTCCACCAAGGCAAAGAGAGAGAGCGGCGGGTGTCAGAGGAGAGTGACGGGACGGAGCTGTTATGCGGTAAACAGACCGCAGTGACCTTACCTGAAATGGAGCGTCGGTGGGGTTCAAGGAGCTGACTATCCCTGACGGAGCTGCGGAGGAGAGAGGACGGGACAGTCTTGGTAAATCTTCCCCAAGGTACGCCTTCAGGGAGGCGGCCAAGGAGTGTGTGACCAACCGGAGCCGTGAGTGAGTAACTAAGGGAGGAAGTGGGAGGCATATTCCATCCCCCCATATAAGGACAAATACTGCCCAGCATAGACTGAGACATAGAAGGGCAGCTCAATGAAGGGAAATTAGCACAGTGTATCCTATTATACCCTTCAGCAGCGGTCTCACATTGACTGTAATATGTATTAGATTATATATTCTTCAGCAGCAGACTCACCCTGCATAGGCAAGTGCCTTATCATAGACTATACTTAAGCTGACTCCCTATCCCAGTAACCCTGTTGACAGGGAATTATTGCTGTACAGTATAACGTAAGAGCTTCCAACGAAGCGTTGGCGTATAGAGCTTATATGAGACATTGCATATAGCGAGGACACCCTGCTCCGTTAAAGAATAAAGGGGATGCTGAGGAAATTGCAGCCCGTTGACACACTGCTCCGTTAAGGAATAAAAGGGATGCTGAGGTAATTGCAGCCAGTTGTACTATTTTGAGTGACTTTTAGGAAGAGCCTCAAGAAAGGGGATTTTGCTCCAGAGATGGGGGAGGAGAGCCTGCATTGATTGATAGCAGGTGATTATCGAGGAGAAAGATCTTCTGGAAATGGACTAAGGTTCACCAATATTATATAGGAAACACCATTGTGACACTTTATAGAAAATTTCATATTAAAACCAGAGAGTGAGGAGAACACGGATAAGGGAAGGAGTATACCCAGACACCATACAGACTAGCTTATAATATTGCATCCTCTCACGGAGAAATCCACCATAAGGTTGAGTGTCAGAGATAGACTTTAACTTGAGGATCTATTAAACCTGGCATTATTGATATAATGTTCATCATCTTTGGTCTCTCATTTCTACAGCTAATTTGAGACAACCGAGAGATCCTCCATATAGGTGGAATATTATATATCGAGGACGATAGTAAAGAATGCTATACAAAAGCAAAGGAACATTATATGTAGACGGAGTTTAGTATGCCAGGGAAATTTCGAGTGTCATAAGAGGCAGATGGGATACTGGTAACATTTCTTTTCTTCGACGACTGACAATCCACACAAAACTCTCAGAGCGGAGCTCAACCGTTATACAATAGTGCGCTAATATATTGCTATTAGTAGATGTAGACAAGATACTCCGGAGGAAATTGGAAAGCATAAGTGTCCCTACCGCTTACCTTGTACTCAGGAAAAGGATATAGATTCAAGTTATTATACTTCGCCAAAGGCATATGTATAATAGAAAGTATATTGGGCCCCAACTGTGCACCAACAATCCCCATATGGTATACCATAACAGAGAACGGTAATATACAGTGGGTAATATAAGGTTACTGTATAAAGATTAACAACCTAGCTTTATAACATTCAGTAATAACTAGTTTTTTTTGTATTGCATGCACGGTAATCTTTTATGTATAGTGAAATGATATGGTATAGCATAGGGTAATGATATGCATTGTTTCAGTTAAATAAATATTATCATCTTTGAGAATAAACAATAATATTCATATATGAAGTGATTTATATTAATGAATACTTACCGGTGAAGTGGAGAACATCCTTGGTAAAAGAAAGAACAGCCCCTGCAAGAAATAAGGTGACATTAAGGTAAACAAACACTTCTATCAATTACCCCTCTGAATACAGTATATGTATATATCATTACTGGTAAAGGCTTTCCCAAGCGAGCCACCGGGGGGAATAAATATTGCTTGGGTGGAGGCACTCTGTTCAATTGAAATAGTAACCTCTTTAGTGTACTATTAGGGTACAAAGGAGGGTTACATATATGTGTGCTGGAACATGTAAGTACTTGTTTTATTGGAATACGTTTACCAGTATGGGGATGGGAGAAAGAGTCACCCATTTCCAAAAAAATACACATCGTACATCCTGTACAACGATAAAGTTCCAACAAAGGAATGGCACTCTGAGACAGGCAAAAAATGCAGATAGCTGTATTGCAATATCACAAATCAGTTGAATGTATTTTTCCTGTCTTAGAGTGCCATTCCTGTGCTGGAACTTTGTGTATATACAGTATGAATTGAGCACCTGAGCAAGTTGCCTTTTTATGGAATATATACCGTGTATATATTACTGGCGGTCTGAGGGATGTCTGGAGATTATTCTCCTCTCTTCCATCTTTCTTCTCTCTCCCATTTTTCTCACCCCTCTCCTCTCCTTTCTTTCCCTCCCTCTCTCTCACCTCCTCTGTCACCCCTCTCCTTCTCTCCTCTCCTTTCTTTCCCTCCCTCTCACCTCCTCTGTCACCCCTCTCCTTCTCTCCTCTCCTTTCTTTCCCTCCCTCTCTCTCACCTCCTCTGTCACCCCTCTCCTTCTCTCCTCTCCTTTCTTTCCCTCCCTCTCACCTCCTCTGTCACCCCTCTCCTTCTCTCCTCTCCTTTCTTTCCCTCCCTCTCTCTCACCTCCTCTGTCACCCCTCTCCTTCTCTCCTCTCCTTTCTTTCCCTCCCTCTCACCTCCTCTGTCACCCCTCTCCTTCTCTCCTCTCCTTTCTTTCCCTCCCTCTCTCTCACCTCCTCTGTCACCCCTCTCCTTCTCTCCTCTCCTTTCTTTCCCTCCCTCTCACCTCCTCTGTCACCCCTCTCCTTCTCTCCTCTCCTTTCTTTCCCTCCCTCTCACCTCCTCTGTCACCCCTCTCCTTCTCTCCTCTCCTTTCTTTCCCTCCCTCTCTCTCACCTCCTCTGTCACCCCTCTCCTTCTCTCCTCTCCTTTCTTTCCCTCTCTCTCACCTCCTCTGTCCCCTGTGGGAGGTAATAATGTGCAGCGTCATAAGAATAAGCTTGCACCACTGTGTGGCGTAGTTTGATTTTTTGTTATTTTTTGTTATTTATTATTTATTAAAAAATGTTGTATTTTATTTTTATTTATTTGTTATTATTTACTTTGGGAGGGGGTGCCGCTAAATTACTGCCTTGCCCCGGGTGCCGAAAATCCTGGTTTCGGTCCTGCCAATGCAAACGCTAATATTTTATGCACAAGGTACTAGGTGCGTGGAATGGATTTCTCACAAAACTAGACACAAATGGACATTGGGGGTCATTCTGACCTGAACACTCGCTGCAGTTCTTCACAGCGCAGCGATCAGGTCAGAACTGTGCATGCGCTGGTGCCACAGTGCGCCGGCGCATGGCTGACAGCCGACGGCTGTTGTTGCCTAGCGATCGCATCTGCCTGATTGACAGGCAGAGGCGGTAGCTGGGCAGGAGGGGGCAGCACGGCGGCGTTTGACTGCCGTTATGTGGGCACAGTCCGGCCAATGCAGGCGTGGCCGGACCGCGCGGGGGGCGGGCCTCAGCGGCTGCATGACGTCACATGCAGCCGCTGCGAGCCGGGCAGTGACGAGTAGCTCCCGGCCAGCACACAAAAGTTGCGCTGGCTGGGAGCTACTCCTGAAGTACAAAAGCATTGCCGCTGTGAGATGCTTTTGTACTTCAACGACGGGGAAGAGACTGACATGCGGGGCGGACTAACCCTGTGCTGGGCGTCCCCCCGCATGTAAGTGTTCCTGATCGTAGCTGTGCTACATTTAGCACAGCTACGATCAAGTCGGAATCACCCCCATTGCAACTTAGTGCTTCAGGAATGCTCTTCACAGCTTTATCAAATTCTGCCACATGGTGGCACCAAGTAGCAACAAAAATAACTACAGTACCTTTAAATTATAAGGAGAATACTGAGCTATGGAGGTCATTCCGAGTTGTTAGCTAGTTGACGATTTTGTGCAGCATTGCACACGCTAGGCCGCCGCCCTCTGGGAGTGTATCTTCGCTTAGCAGAATTGCGAACGAAAGATTAGCAGAATTGCGAATAGAAAATTCTTAGCAGTTTCTGAGTAGCTCGAGACTTACTCCTACACTGCGATCAGCTCAGCCCGTTTCATTCCTGCTTTGACGTCACAAACACGCCCTGCGTTCGGACAGCCACTTCCCCGTTTCTCCAGACACTCCCACGTTTTATCCTGGCACGCCTGCGTTTTTCCGCACACTCCCAGAAAACGGTCAGTTTCCGCCCAGAAACACCCACTTCCTGTCAATCACACTCCGATCATTTCAACCATGAAAATTCTTAGTTCGGACGTGAGTAAATCAGTTTTGTGCTAAATTACTTAGCGCATGCGCACTGCGTACCATGTGCATGCGCATTTTCGCCTTAATCGCTCCGTTGCGAAAATCAGCAACGAGCGAACAACTTGGAATGACCCCCATTGGCCCTCATTCCGAGTTGTTCTCTCGCTAGCTGATTTTAGCAGCATTGCACACGCTAGGCCGCCGCCCTCTGGGAGTGTATCTTAGCATAGCAGAATTGCGAATGAAAGATTAGCAGAATTGCGAATAGAAAATTCTTAGCAGTTTCTGAGTAGCTCGAGACTTACTCCTACACTGCGATCAGCTCAGCCCGTTTCGCTCCTGGTTTGACGTCACAAACACGCCCTGCGTTCGGACAGCCACTCCCCCGTTTCTCCAGACACTCCCGCGTTTTATCCTGGCACGCCTGCGTTTTTCCGCACACTCCCAGAAAACGGTCAGTTTCCGCCCAGAAACACCCACTTCCTGCAATCACACTCCGATCACTTCAACGATGAAAATTCTTTGTTCGGACGTGAGTAAATCTACTAAGTTTTGTGCTAAATTACTTAGCGCATGTGCACTGTGTACCATGCGCATGCGCATTTTCGCCTTAATCGCTCCGTTGCGAAAATCAGCAATGAGCTAACAACTTGGAATGACCCCCATTGTGCAGAGCTTCACAAAGAATATTTAAGGACAGATATACTAAGCCTTGGAGAGTGATAATGTGGAGAGAGAAAATGACCAACCAACCAGCTCCTATCTATCATTCCTGCGGCCACTACGCATAGGATCGCATGGGTGTGTACACTCCCGTGAATCGGTTGCATGTGGGCGAAACTTGTCGCAACTGTGATGCAGCAGCACATGCGGCCCATTCGTGGGACAGGTGAGGGCTGTCACCTCTGTATATCAGTGGTCAGTGCATAGATTACTTGGTAATGCTTAGCCATGGGAAAGGATTGTGCTAAGCGCACAAATGGATGTATTTGCTCAAAACTAAACACAATGATACAGAGGTATATGCAGGTCTGTTCTGCAGATGGATGATGTGATTTTCCGTATACAAGCACACGCAACTTTTATCAACTATTTATTATTTTATTATTTACTAGCTGGTGTACCCGGCGTTGCCTGGGATTGTATAAAGGCCCATACACACTTGACGATAAAATGAACGACGTCGTTCATTTCAGCCCTCATCAACGACGTCGCTCATTATATCGTCAAGTGTGTATGCATCCGACGACCACCGATGCGCGGCCCCGCGGGACGTTGACGACCCTCGCTTATCTGTGGAGCATGTATGCTCAATTTCCACTATGGTCGTTACTGACCAGAGACGTCGTTGAATGTGTATGGTGTGAAAGACCAACGACCAACGACCAAGCCACTGTTCACCAGCCCTGTTCCCAGCTCATTATTTTAATAAACTGTTCAGCTTGGATGCTTCAACGATGAATGGTCTTTGGTCTTTCGTCTTTGGTCTTTCGTCTTTGGTCGTTGGTAGTTTGTATGCTCATGTCGTTTGCTCAGCTGTTCAAGGGAAGTTCAAGGGAAGTCGTTAACGACGATCGTTAACGATGTGTGCATCGTCAAGTGTGTATGGGCCTTAAGAATGTCTGTTTACAAAAATAAATGTAAATATTAAACACACAGTATAAATAACATTGTAGATAGCTGAGTGCTTCGCTACGGGATGAGGATGGTAAATTAGAATGATAGTTGTTCATTAATTTACGTTGGTTGGAGATCTAGTATATAGGACTATCTTGCTTCCCTGGTGCACTTTGTGTAGTGGCTGGACCCCTTTTTGGTCCCCCAAGGGACCCTGCTCTTCCCACTATACAACTCTCAGTCTGTAGCTTCCTGCTGCCTCCATTCCCCTCCTCACATCATGTCAGTGCCCTTGTGAAATGATCAAATTTTTTTCACAGTTTCTTATATAGCGCAGCACATTATGTATCTCCTGATATACTCTGTGCTGCTGGGGGACTGTGCTACTTCCACTATATAACTCTCAGTGTGTGGGTTTGTGCTACCTGCATTCCCCTCCTCACATCATGTCTCTGCCCCTGTCACATGCAGCCCTGTCATCACTGACATATCATGCATGTCCTGATATTGTCTATGCTGCTGGCCCACCCCTAGGGGTGCTAGTGGTGTGCTACCCCCACAGTGTTTGTTCCCAGAGTGTTTGTCATTTGTGTAGCAAGTTTGGTGTAAATTGCTCCAGGCATTCTAGAGGTATGCTGTCTGCTGAAAAATTCTGTGCTGCTGCCTCACCCCTGGGGTTCTAGGAGTGTCTTACCCCCACAGTGTTTGTTCCCAGCTTGTAAATCTATGTGTACCAAGTTTGTTGTAAATAGGTCCAGGCATTCGGGAGTTATGCTGTCTCCTGAAATACTCTGTGTTGCTGTCCCACCCCTAGGGGTGCTAGGGGTGTCTAACACCCACAGAGTTTGTTCCCAGATTGTAAGTCAGATGTGTACCAAGTTTGGTGTAAATTGCTCCAGGCCTCCCACAATTATGCTGTCTGCTGACATACTCTGTGCTGCTGTCCCACCCCTAAGGGTGCTAGGGGTGTCTGACCCCCAAAGTGTTTGTTTGCCTAGTGAAAGTCATATGTGTACCAAGTTTGTTGTAAATTGCTGCAGGCATTCCAGAGTTATGCTGTCTGCTGACATACTCTGTGCTGCTGCCTCACCCCTAGGGGTGCTAGGGTTTTCTTATCCCCACAGTGTTTGTTCCCAGCTTGTAAATCATATGTGTACCAAGATTGTTGTAAATTGGTCCAGGCATTCGGGAGTTATGCTGTCTCCTGAAATACTATGTGCTGCTGTCCAACCCCTGACTCACCCCTAGGGTTGCTAGGGTTGTCTTATCCCTACAGTGTTTGTTCCCAGATTGTAAGTCAGATGTGTACCAAGTTTGGTGTAAATTGCTCCAGGCCTTCCACAGTTATGCTATCTGCTGACATACTCTGTGCTGCTGTCCCACCCCTAGGGGTGCTAGGGGTGTCTGACCCCACAGTGGGGGTCATTCCGAGTTGTTCGCTCGTTGCCGATTTTCGCTATGCTGCGATTTGTTGCAAAATGCGCATGTGCAAGGCACGCAGGGCGCATGCACTTAGTTATTTAACTAAAAACTTAGCAGTTTTGCTGTGGATCCTGCAGCGCTTTTCAGTCGCACTGCTGATCGGTGAATGATTGACAGGAAAGGGGCGTTTCTGGGTGGTAACTGAGCGTTTTCCGGGAGTGTGCTAAAAAACACAGGCGTGTCAGGGAAAAACGCGGGAGTGTCTGGAGAAACGGGGGAGTGGCTGGCCGAACGCAGGGCGTGTTTGTGACGTCAAACTAGGACATACTTGCCTACTCTCCCGGAATGGCCGGGAGGCTCCCGAAAATCGAGTGGCGCTCCCGGCCCCCCGGAAAAAAAGGCAAGTCTCCCGGACGAGTGCCCACCACCTGCAACCCACCCGCATCACCTACATAACCCCCAGCGGCGCAGTTCAAAGTGCGCGGTCCGGGAGTCAGATGACGCGATTCTCGTCATCCTGGCCCCGCCCCCTGCCTTGCAATGCCAATATTAACGGCATTGCTAGACAGGGGGTGGGGCCACGATGACGTGATCGTGCAGCCACGCCCCCAACCCCGCCCCTAAGCATCATCCAGCCGCATCTCCACACCCCTGCTACTCCGACCTGGCTGCCTCCTCCCGGAGGGGGCAGCCAGATTGTCGGTAAGTATGAACCAGGAACTAAACGGACTGAGCTGATCGCAATCTGTGAGTAGGTCTGGAGCTACTCAGAAACTGCAAATAATTATTTATTAGCAGTTCTGCTAATCTTTCGTTCGCAATTCTGCTAAACTAAGATACACTCCCAGAGGGCGGCGGCCTAGCGTTTGCAATGCTGCTAAAAGCAGCTAGCGAGGGAACAACTCGGAATGAGGGCCCGTGTTTGTTTCCCGAGTGAAAGTCATATGTGTACCAAGTTTGTTGCAAATTGCTGCAGGCATTCCAGAGTTATGCTGTCTGCTGAAATACTCAGTGCTGCTGCCTCACCCCTAGGGGTGCTTGTGGTGACCCCCACCCCCGCACAGTGTTTGTTTCCAGATTGTAAGGCATATGTGTACCAATTTTTGAGTACATTGCTCCAGCAATTGCGGAGTTATGCTGTCTCCTGAAATACTCTGTGCTGCTGTCTGCCCCCCTAGGGGTGCTAGGGATTTCTAATTGTTTTGGTTGCCTCCGTCGTGTGTTAATACGCTCGTATGTCAAATTTCACAATCTTCGCTTGTAAACTGTGGATTTGTATAGAAAGACAGAAGGACAGACTTTCGCTTTTATATAGTACTGTAGATTACCAGTTATTTTTATAGCGCACACATATTCTGTAGAGCTTACAAACAATGGGGCAGATGTATTAACCTGGAGAAGACATAAGGAAGTGATAAACCAGTGATAAGTGCAAGGTAATAATAAGATTTTACTTACCGGTAAATCTATTTCTCGTAGTCCGTAGTGGATGCTGGGGACTCCGTAAGGACCATGGGGGATAGACGGGCTCCGCAGGAGACATGGGCACTTTAAGAAAGAATTTAGATTCTGGTGTGCTCTGGCTCCTCCCTCTATGTCCCTCCTCCAGACCTCAGTTAGAGAAACTGTGCCCGGAAGAGCTGACAGTACAAGGAAAGGATTTTGGTAATCCAGGGCAAGATTCATACCAGCCACACCAATCACACCGTATAACTTGACATAAACATACCCAGTCAACAGTATGAACAACAACAGAGCATCAGATAAACCCTGATGCAACTATAACATAACCCTTATGTAAGCAATAACTATATACAAGCATTGCAGAAGAAATCCGCACTTGGGACGGGCGCCCAGCATCCACTACGGACTACGAGAAATAGATTTACCGGTAAGTAAAATCTTATTTTCTCTAACGTCCTAGTGGATGCTGGGGACTCCGTAAGGACCATGGGGATTATACCAAAGCTCCCATGACTCTGCAGCACCGATTGAGCAAACACAAGGTCCTCCTCTGCCAGGGTATCAAACTTGTAGAACTTTGCAAAAGTGTTTGAACCTGACCAAGTAGCCGCTCGGCAAAGCTGTAATGCCGAGACCCCTTGGGCAGCTGCCCAAGAAGAGCCCACCTTCCTAGTGGAATGGGCCTTAACTGATTTTGGTGATGTTGTCTGACTGAGTCAGACCCGGTTGGTCTCGAAGCAGGGTCTCCGCTTGACGTAGGGCGTTGTATATGGCCCTTAGTTCCAGGATGTTGATGTGAAGGCAAGTCTCCTGATTTGACCACAGACCTTGGAAATTTCTTCCCTGTGTGACTGCTCCCCACCCTCGGAGGCTTGCATCCGTGGTCACCAGGACCCAGTCCTGAATGCCGAATCTGCGGCCCTCGAGAAGGTGAGCACTCTGCAGCCACCACAGGAGCGACACCCTGGCCCTGGGGGATAGGGTGATTAACCGATGCATCTGAAGATGTGATCCGGACCACTTGTCCAGTAAGTCCCATTGAAAGGTCCTCGCATGGAACGGCCTCGTATGATGCCACCATCTTTCCCAGGACACGAGTGCAGTGATGCACAGACACCTGCTTTGGTTTTAATAGGTTCCTGACCAGTGTCATGAGTTCCTGAGCTTTCTCTATCGGGAGATAAACCCTTTTCTGGTCTGTGTCTAGGATCATGCCCCGGAAAGGCAGACGAGTCGTAGGGACCAACTGCGACTTTGGAATATTCAGGATCCAGCCGTGTTGCCGTAACACTTCCAGAGAAAGTGCTACGCTGATCAGCAACTGCTCTCTTGATCTCGCTTTTATGAGGAGATCGTCCAAGTATGGGATAATTGTGACCCCTTGCTTTCGCAGGAGTACCATAATTTCCGCCATTACCTTGGTAAATATTCTCGATGCCGTGGAGAGACCAAACGGCAACGTCTGAAATTGGTAATGACAATCCTGTACCTCAAATCTGAGGTACACCTGATGAGGCGGATAAATGGGGACATGAAGGTATGCATCCTTTATGTCCAGAGACACCATAAAATCCCCCCCTTCCAGGCTTGCGATAACCGCTCTCAGCGATTCCATCTTGAACCGGTACCTTTTCAGGTACATGTTCAGGGATTTTAAATTCAATATGGGTCTGACCGAACCGTCCGGTTTCGGGACTACGTACATGGTCGAATAATAACCCCTTCCTTGTTGAAGGAGGGGAACCTTGACCACCACCTGTTGAAGATACAATTTGTGAATTGCAGTTAACACTAATTCCCTCTCGTGGGGGGAAGCTGGCAGGGCCAATTTGAGGTATCGGTGAGGGGGCATCTCTTCGAATTCCAGCTGGTATCCCTGAGATACAATCTCTATTGCCCAGGGATCCAACTGGGAGTGAACCCACTTGTGGCTGAAATTTCGAAGACGCGCCCCCACCGGGCCTAGCTCCACCTGTGGAGCCCCAGCGTCATGCGGTGGATTTTGTAGAGGCCGGGGAGGACTTTTGTTCTTGGGAACTAGCTGTGTTGTGCAGCTTCTTTCCTCTGCCCCTGCCTCTGGCAAGAAAGGACGCACCTCGAACTTTCTTGTTTTTCTGAGATCGAAAGGACTGCATTTGATAATACGGTGCTTTCTTAGGCTGTGAGGAAATATATGGCAAAAAATTTGACTTTCCAGCAGTAGCTGTGGAGACCAGGTCCGAGAGACCCTCCCCAAACAATTCCTCACCCTTGTAAGGTAAAACCTCCATATGCCTTTTTGAGTCGGCATCACCTGTCCATTGCCGAGTCCACAGGACCCTTCTGGCAGAAATCGACATAGCATTGATTCTAGAACCCAGCAGACTAATGTCTCTTTGAGCATCTCTCATATATAGGACAGCGTCCTTAATATGCCCCAGGGTCATTAATATAGTATCCTTGTCTAAGGTATCAAGTTCCTCAGATAAGGTATCCGTCCATGCTGCTACAGCACTACACACCCAGGCCGACGCGATTGCCGGCCACAGTAAGGTACCTGAATGTATATAAATGGACTTCAGGGTACCCTCCTGTTTTCTATCCGCAGCATCTTTGAGGGTAGCCGTATACTGTGACGGCAGGGCTACCTTCTTGGACAAGCGTGTTAAAGCCTTGTCCAATCTAGGGGAGGATTCCCAGCGTAACCTGTCCGTTAGCGGGAAAGGATACGCCATAAGAATCCTTTTGGAAATCTGCAGTTTTTTATCTGGAGATTCCCAAGCCTTTTCACATAACTCATTTAGCTCATGTGAGGGGGGAAAGGTTACCTGTGGCTTCTTTTCCCCATACATATGAACCCTCCTGTCAGGGACTGGGGTTTCCTCTGTGATGTGCAACACATCCTTAATTGCTATAATTATATAACGGATGGATTTAGCCAATTTTGGCTGTAACTTTGCATCATCGTAATCGACACTGGAGTCAGAATCCATGTCGGTATCCGTGTCAACAATTTGGGATAGTGGGCGCTTCTGAGACCCTGACGGCCTCTGAGACATAGGATCAGGCATGGGCAGGGACCCTGACTGTCCTAAGGCTTCAGCTTTTTCTAACCTTTTATGTAAGGAATTCACACTATCATTTAAAACCTTCCACATATCCATCCAATCAGGTGTCGGTGCCGTCGGCAGAGACACCACATTCATTTGCTCCCGCTCTGCTTCCACATAGCCTTCCTCATCAGACATGTCGACACAAGCGTACCAACACACCACACACACAGGGAATGCCCTTTTTGAAGACAGTTCCCCCACAAGGCCCTTTGGAGAGACAGAGAGAGAGTATGCCAGCACACACCCCAGCACTATAACCCAGGAATAACACAGTAACTTAATGTTAACCCAGTAGCTGCTGTATATTGTGTTTTTGCGCCTAATTTATGTGCCCCCCCCCTCTCTTTTTACCCTCTTCTACAGTGAATCTGCAGGGGAGAGCCTGGGGAGCTTCTTCTCAGCGGAGCTGTGGAGAAAAAATGGCGCTGGTGAGTGCTGAGGGAGAAGCCCCGCCCCCTCACGGCGGGCTTCTGTCCCGCTCAAATATGCATTTTCTTGGCCGGGGCTCATACATATATACAGTGCCCAACTGTATATATGTGTACTTTTGCCAAAAGAGGTCCATATGCTGCCCAGGGCGCCACCCCCCCCCCCCCCCCCCTGCGCCCTGCACCCTTACAGTGACCGGAGTATGTGAGGTGTGTGGGAGCAATGGCGCACAGCTGCAGTGCTGTGCGTTACCTCAGTGAAGAACTGAGTCTTCTACCGCCGATTTCGAAGTCTTCTTGCTTCTCATACTCACCCGGCTTCTGTCTTCCGGCTCTGCGAGGGGGACGGCGGCGCGGCTCTGGGATCGGACGGCGAGGGTGAGATCCTGCGTACGATCCCTCTGAAGCTAATGGTGTCCAGTAGCCTAAGAAGCAGGACCTAGCTTCAGAGAGTAGGGCTGCTTCTCTCCCCTCAGTCCCACGATGCAGGGAGTCTGTTGCCAGCAAAGCTCCCTGAAAATAAAAAAACCTAACAAAATACTTTCTCACAGCAAGCTCAGGAGAGCTCACTGAACAGCACCCAGCTCGTCCGGGCACAGTCTCAAACTGAGGTCTGGAGGAGGGACATAGAGGGAGGAGCCAGAGCACACCAGAATCTAAATTCTTTCTTAAAGTGCCCATGTCTCCTGCAGAGCCCGTCTATCCCCCATGGTCCTTACGGAGTCCCCAGCATCCACTAGGACGTTAGAGAAATGTAAATTAATGGTTAGGAGCTGATTGGCTGGTGCGTTTATCACCTTGCACTGATCACTGGTTTATCACTTCCTTATGCCGTCTCCAGGCTTAATACATCTGCCCCAATATTTGGCCAATCACATCAGTCTTTGCCCCAGTGCAGCTTACAGTCTATATTCCCTTCCACATGTACATGCACACACTGTACACATTAGCCTCCTACAATCCAGAAATAACATACCAGTATAGTTTTGGCGTCTGGGAGGAAACCCGAGTACCCAGAGGAAACCCAAGGAAGCACAGAGAGAATATACAAACTCCACACAGTTAGGGCGTAGTGCACTAACGTCACTAGGGTGGTGCAGACCGCTCCTGGGTGTCACCCTTCCAGAGGCTGATGCAAAAATCCTCCTCAGTGACCAGCAGCCAGATGCTGCAGTGCGACATTTACATGTAGCGCCCAAGTGGAATTGTGACTTATTCAGAGGTGGGCATACGCAGAGATCCATTTGATTTCAGTGGATCTCTTGCTCCAAGAATAATGCTTCAGCAATTGCACATTGATAGTGATGATTGCTATTTCCACAAGCACAGATAAGATAGAGGGGGTCATTCCGAGTTGATCGCTCGCTAGCAACTTTCTGCAGCCATGTAAACGCATAGTCGCCGCCCACGGGGGAGTGTATTTTGGCTTTGCAGGAGTGCGAACGCTTTTGCAGCCGAGCTCTACAAAAACAGTTTGTGCAGTTTCTGAGTAGGTGTGGACTCAGCCCTTGCGATCACTTCAGCCTGTCCGGTCCCGGAATTGACGTCAGACCCCCGCCCTGCAAGAGCTTGGACACGCCTTCGTTTTTCCAAACACTCCCAGAAAATGGTCAGTTGACACCCACAAATGCCTTCTTCCTGTCAATCTCCTTGCGATCCGCTGTGCAAATGGATTCTTCGTTAAATCCATCGCTCAGCAACGATCCGCTTTGTACCCGTACGACGCGCCTGCAATGGTGCATACGCATGCGCAGTTTTGCAGAGTTTTGAGCTGATCGCTGCGCAGCAAAAACGGCAGCGAGCGATCAACTCGGAATGACCCCCTGTATCTCTATGTCAACCTCTGCCTCCCTCCATCTTACGCTGTCACTCTCTGCCTCTCCCTATCACCCATTGCTGTGTGGCATATTGTGAACTTGGGTTGGGGGGGAAAGAGGGGGGCCCAAACTATATTTTTGCACCTGGGCCCACCACTCACACGTTCCGCCACTGTAAGTGGCTATAGCTATAAGTACAACCTTTAAAATATTTGTATATGTTATTATACTTAAATTATTGGTTAAATCAAAAAGAATTGGAAATTCAACATAAAACAGTATGATAATGACCACGCCTGATAAAATGACTGCATCTTGTATAGTTTGTCTGGATATTAAACATACAACACATCAGCACATGGTATATACTCTACTCATCTTGCTATGACTAATACTTTTATTGTAATAGAAAATGGCAATTATACAGATGAAAAGAAAAGTCTACAGTAATCCTGACAGGAATCAAGTCAGGGCATGCTATAAATTATAGTAAAACCACAAAACACATTCTTTGGTCTGCGGCTTTATATTTTATTTCTTTAAGCTAGCAGTTAATTAATTTTTATTGTTTGTAATTTAGGATTAAATATTGTATTTGTGCTATACCACAATAAATTAACTAATTATCTTGCTGCCTCTGTTATACCATCACTATATACTATATAGAGTAGATTAGTAAATATACAGTACTAGTTACCAGCCCGTCAAAATGACGGAACAACATAACGTGAGCGCTCGTATTCCTAGGACGGGTCCGGTCGAGTCATCCTCATCCCCCTTCCCATATCCACTATATTTTACTACTTTTCTTTCTCATCCCCGACCTCTGGAACTATGGCCCTCATTCCGAGTTGTTAGCTCGTTAGTTTTTTTCGCAACGGAGCGATTAGTCGCAAACTGCGCATGCGCAATGTTCGCAGTGCGCCTGCGCCAAGTAAATTTGCTAAAAAGTTTGGTATTTTACTCACGGCCTAACGAAGAATTTTCTTCATTCTGGTGATCGTAGTGTGATTGACAGGAAGTGGGTGTTTCTGGGCGGAAACTGGCCGTTTTATGGGTGTGTGCGAAAAAACGCTTGCGTTTCTGGGGGAAATGCGGGCGTGTCTGAAGAAACGGGGGAGTGTCTGGGCGAACGCAGGGTGTGTTTGTGACATCAAACCAGGAACGAAACTGACTGAACTGATCGCAGTGGAGGAGTAAGTCTCGAGCTACTCAGAAACTGCTAAGAAATTTCTAATCGCAATTCTGCTAATCTTTCGTTCGCAATTCTGCTATGCTAAGATTCACTCCCAGTAGGCGGCGGCTTAGCGTGTGCAATGCTGCTAAAAGCAGCTTGCGAGCGAACAACTCGGAATGAGGGCCTATGTTCCCTCTTTCCCTGTCTTCTTTTTCTTCCCCCCTCTTTTCTTTATCTCTATACTTCCTCGCAATATTTTGAAAATTGATGAGTCTTAGCTTTATTTTAGAAGGAATATAAGCTCTCAGAAACTTGTTAGTTCGGGTTCTTGACCTCCCTTACTGGGATGCTTACTGTATATTGTTGACTGTGTAGGTTTAATGTTACACAATGTTTACGCCTATTCCTGTATTGTATTGTATCTCATCTATCTAATAAAAAATAATAAAAATTAAAAAAACATAACGTCAGCGCCAGCGACTGTGTGCACTTGAACGGAGCAACACGTGAATTGCTCAATCGGCCGTTGGTGCACAAAACACTTGAATTCCCCCTATAGATTTGAGGATCAGCATTAGCCTTTTGCTGTATAGTATGAGCAATTATTATCCTTTATGGAACTGTAAAGATGTGCCCTGTGGGCACATCTGTGTTGCTGTCCCTAGCTGGGGGCATCGCTGGGGCAGCTTGTCTGTCCCCAGCGCTGGGTGCGTGGCGGCGGGTGTCCGGTGCAGGGATTACCCTTTTCCCTGCACCGGACAGGAGGCTGCTGGAGGATTCAAATGTTGGCGCCCTCCGGGAGCCAATCGCGGCTCCCGGAGCGGCAGCCAGTCAGAGAGGGACGCGGCGAGCCAATCGGCGCTCGCCGCGTCATAGGCCCCGCCCCCGGCGTCTGACGTCAGACGCCGGGCGGGAGCCGAAGAGACCGCGCGCGCGGAAGAGCGCGGAGAAGAAAGAAGAAGACGGGCGGGAGCAGCGGAGAAGATGGTCGGCGCGCTGGAGCGCAGAAGATAGTCCGGCGCCGAGGAGAAGACGACGGCCGTGGGAAGAGGAGCTCCGGTGGCCGCTGAAGAGGCCGGAATACGTCGGGCTCCGGGAAGATGTCCAGCGGCGGCTGGACGCAGCGAGGAGACGGCGGCGCCGCTGGCCAGGACGGGCCAGCGGCAGAAGAATTCATCCAGGCCGAGAAGCGCTGCAGTGGTGGGAAGCAATTGAGCTGTGCAGTTCCCCACTGCAGTCTTCTCCACCGCAGGTAGGCCCTTCTGAGGTGCCCCCTTCTCTCCTCCCTAGACCACCGGGTGTTCGGGCATTAGGCCCGTGGGCACAGTCAGGCCCTCCCGGCCTGTGGGCACGTAGTCGGGCCCTCCCGGCCCGTGGGCAAAATTTGATTAGGTGGTTTGGGCATTAGGCCCAAGCCACCCTATCCCTGTGCGCAGTTTGGCGGGCACTAGGCCCGGGGGCAAATCAGGCAATAGGCCTGTGGGCGTTAGAGGGCGTTAGGCCCTAGTGTATTTTTGGCCATTAGGGATACGATAAGGTGACCTTGGGCACAAGGCCCAGGTCACCCAACGGGCAGCATGTTAGGCGGGCGCTAGGCCCGTGGGCGAAGTCAGGCCTCCGGCCTGTGTGCAGTTAGGGGGCGCTAGGCCCAGTGAATAAGAGCCCCGAGGTGAGTACAGGTGGCCCTGGGCACTAGGCCCAGGCCACCCCGAGGTATTTAGGAAGGCAGAGCTGAGGCCCACATGAGGGAAGGCGCAGGAGGTGGGTGGGCCGTGCGGTGCCCACCCCCTTCCAGCAGCAGGTAGGGATTAAAAAGGGACAGCACCGTTTTATATTGTATTTCCGATGTGTGTTGTTACCGTGCAGGCCGAATTGCTGTTATAATGTTTGTGCATAGTTATGTCGCACCACACCCACAGAGCTAGTTTGAGGGCTCTGCCGTTATAGTTAGTATAAGGTGTGACACTAGGTCTAGTTAGGCCCTGCACGGTTGTTTCTTTCTTTTGCCTCCTTACAGGGACCTGTACTGGAGAAGATCGGAGTACCGGAGTGTAAGACGGTGAGTAACCACGGTCTGAGTGTTTGGTTGTGTTTCTTTCTATCTCCCTTCCTTCAGGGCAACGGTGAGCCTTGCACGGCTGTGCAAGGCGGAATTTCCACCTGGTGCGAAAGTGCCGATAGGTGAAATTCGGGCTCTGAGGCGGACGCCGGTGATGACCCCCACCTAGCCCGAAAGCACTATTTTTCTAGAGGTCGGAGGGCGTTTCGGTCCACAGGTAGGAGGACGGCACTCAGCAATCTCTTTCCTCCTAGGTCGTCGTGTCCGGGTCCGACGGAAGAGTTGCCAGGTCCGTTGAAGGTTCCGGTACCTGAAGGTGAGAGAGAGCGGCGCCTGGTGAGTACAGAGTCTACACCTGCACGGCAGCAGGCACCACCACCACCCCGCAGCCGCACCTCTCACAGAACATCCTTATAGAAGGCTAAACATTTATCTATATGACAGCACCAGGCAGATATGCGGCTCTGTAGCAACAGTGTCTGCTTAAAACTGCTCTCTGGGGGTAATTCCAAGTTGATCGCAGCAGGAAATTTTTTAGCAGTTGGGCAAAACCATGTGCACTGCAGGGGGGGACAGATATAACATGTGCAGAGAGAGTTAGATTTGGGTGTGGTGAGTTCAATCTGCAATTTAAATTGCAGTGTAAAAATAAAGCAGCCAGTATTTACCCTGCACAGAAACAAAATAACCCATCCAAATCTAACTCTATCTAACTCTCTCTGCACATGTTATATCTGCCCCCTTCCCCCTGCAGTGCACATGGTTTTGCCCAACTGCTAAAAAAATTACTGCTGCGATCAACTTGGAATTACCCCCATTATTCATAAAGCAGTGGCAAATCAGTGACTATCTGATCCACATGCATTGTTCTTCCCTGGTGATTAGTGGCAATTAGGGGTTTATTTACTAAAGTATGGGTTTATAGAAGTGGAGATGTTGCCCATAGCAACCAATCAGAGTCCAGCTATGATCTTCTAGAAGGTGCTAGATAAATTATAAGCAGAATTTGGTTGCTATGGGCATCTATAAACATCTATAAACCTGCACTTCAGTAAATATAACCCTTAGACTTTCTGTATACCGGTTTACACTAGACCACAGTGGTAAATATACACCGGCTACAATACTTTACAGCTCCAACTACCAGGAACAACTCGCTCACCACTCAGTGGGGGCAATTCAATTGTTGTTTTCGCCGGCAGCCAGCAGATGGCGCCCAGTGGAGCTATTCAATTGTAGTTCGCGACCGGCTGTCAGTGCTGGCATTTCAGCTCACTGCCCCCTGGGTGGTGAGCTGAAATGCATGAAAAGTGAACCAAGTGAGCACTGAAATGGGACTTTTTGCATTGTGCCCATTAGTTTGGTTGGGTTTAGCAGATTTACGCAGCTAAACTCGACCTTTCTGGGCGCAATCGGTGTGAAAAGTAAAACACGATTGAATTGTGACCAGCAATCTCCCATCACTTTAGACGGGAGCTCGGGTGTGCAAAATAATTGAATTTCTCCCAATAAACACTATGGGGGACTTGTAGCTCCTGCTATTTTTCAACAGCCTGTAACATGGCAATTAGGAGCTGACTGGCTGATACTTTTGTCTCGCTCCACTTTATCACTCACCAAGGCTTGGTACATCTTTTGAGTGTCAAGAAACATGTCATCATCTCAAACACCCGCTGTGCTCAAGCATCTGCTGTGAAAAAAACAGGGGCCTAATTCAGACCTGATCGTAGATGTGTTAAATTTAACACATCTAGGATCAGTCATACTGACATGCGGGGGGGACGCCCAGCACAGGGCTAGTCCGCCCCGCATGTCAGTCCCTGCCAAGTCGCACAAGTACAAAAGAATCGACAGGCATCGGCTGTCTGCCATGTGTCGGCACACTGCGGCGTCGGCGCATGCGCTGTTCAGACCTGATCGCTGCTGTGTGAAAACGCAAAGCACCAATCAGGTCTAAATCAGCTCCCAGGTTACCAGGTTCAACAACTGAATTGTCAATGTTTGCGTGAGATCACTATTTTACTTATTTGTACTGACGCACATTATTTTTAGCCTGGGGCTACCCCACTATTACAGTCAGACTGTGCAACCTTGCAGGAATTAGGAGATAATTCTACTTCTGATAAACCTGTTTGGATTATCCCTATTATACCTGGAAAACAGTATTTAGATTGGTTACATTTTTTAAGCTCACAGTGTGCATTTTTAAGGCGGAATCCTATTCCCTGCGATGAATTTGTGGGTGCAAACAGCCGCACTTGCTGTACTGCCGACACACGGATTTTGTTCGACGAGCCATAGGTTTGTGCAAAAAAATGTGCGAGTCCGGCACTACAAGGGGCTGCGAGGGGTGAGAGCTCAGGTGCCCGTTACTGGCATTTACACTTTGCTGCAACGGCAACTCTAACATAGAGACAACTGCTCCCTCGGAATTCTCATGCATATTATGTGTGTATAGATTTCATGCTTGATACATTGTCATAGGTCTTGAAACGAGTGAATAACTGTGATTTATTGTAGCAATATTTTATTCAATTGTCATACACTACACTTTGGGGTGAATTTACTAAGATGGGAGTTCTATTTAATATGCAACCAATGAGATTCTACTTCTCATTTATCTAGCACCTTCTAGAAGATAATACCTGGAATCTGCAAAAAAAAGTTTCTTGAGAAATTAAATGGCGCTCCTGTTCAAACCTCTGCCGCCTCCTGCTTTCAACTAGGATCTATCCCAAAAGATCCAAAAAAGATAAAGAAAAAGTAGTGAATGTGGTAAAGAGGGTTGGCGCTTAGAGTGAGTGGGGGGTTAATACTTATCTAAATGGTGGGGTGTGTTGATCATATGAGTTTTCTTCCTTCCCCTTTAGTTTTCTTAGCAGATGATCTTCCAATGAGTTTATCAGTGCATGAAATGTCAAAGTCGAAAAATATTGTAATGCATACCCCATGTACTAACCCCATGCACATGCCCGCTGCGCGTGCACTTAATCCGCCGTGCGTGCACATATCCGCAATTTGCGTAGGATCGCTCCTGTAAGCGCATAGAGGGTTATTAGAACATTACATATTTAACCCAAATAGTGTACATTTTAGATATAGCTCCCCTGCACCATATCAGCGAGTATCAACAGTTTAAACAGTTCCAGGACTAAGGGATTCGCCTTTGCATGATAGGAAGGGTCAGATAAAGGTTGGAAGGTGATGTCTAGTATCCAGCTGTAGGGTATTTTAAGGGTAACATTCCGGTATTGGTTAGAGAAAGATCGCATGTTCCAGCGTATAGTTATGTGCAGAAGTAGAATATAGATATAGACTGTATTTACTGTATATTATGTATGCGGCGGGAATCCAGAGGATACCACCCACAAGAGCAGTTGAGAAAGACATCGCCCACCTTTTCAAATCAACCTATGACCTCTCCTGTAATGTAAAGACACATCTCTGTGTCCAATGGACAATGAGATTACAGTGACCATTGTATTGTGTATGTAAATTGTGTATAAAAAGTCCGTTGTTGCCTGGCCGGTCAGAAGACTCTGAACGCTTTCTACCTGATAAGCGGAGGACTGGTCCAGGTTGCGCTTGCGAACATTCTCACGTATGTACATTTTCTGTAGCCATTATTCTGTTTTAGATTTATCTTGTTAGCCTGTAGTGTATGATTTGTACTGTTTTACCTTTTGAAATAATCCACTGTGGCCTTAGAACCCTGTGGTTTCAACTACAAATCGGTGTTGTGTCCTCACTTTCCTGCAAGGGTTTAAAGCGTATTTAACAGTATAAGGTTTATAAGTATTGATAAGGTGTACGCACTGCGGGTACTTTATACCGTCAGCGCTACTTAAGGTTTAAGGTATAACATCCTTACAGTGCTTTACGGCACATGGTTTAGAGTGTAAGAATAATCATATCACATTGTACTACTAATAAGTTTTAAAGGTTATCAAGTGTGTGTGCACGCGCTGTGCGTACTCTGTACACTCAGCGCGGCATGGGTACGCCAAGTACGTACCACGTACGGGACTCTGTACGCAAATAGCGTACAAAGTGCGTAGCGCGGGTATTCAGTCTAGCGGCCATAGCGGCTCCACGGTAAAAGTGTATCTAGAGGTATAGCTTTATGGTTTAAGATAATATCGACATTATCAATTGGGGGCATCGTCCGGTTTTTCCTCATACCCGCAGCCTAGCAACTTTACGCAGACTTTATCTATCAGCAAAGGGCGGAAAGGTATCCCACATAAGCCTTCTCCTGGTTGGTGGATACACTAGTGCTGATTAGATAAGCGTCTGCCCTGCATGGTTTGTAGGGATGCTGGTGGGATCCGTAAGGTAAGAACGCAAAAGCTATTTTTAAAGTCTGTAAATTTCGGTTTGGCGCCAAATGCGCACACAACACACGCATACACCTGTATTTTGTACTTTGCATATCTGCTCGCATTATTGCCATAAGTAGCGATTATTAGATTCATTTTGACCTGTACTGAAAAATTGGTTGCTATTTAGTTAAAATATAGTTAATATTTAAGGAAGTAAATGTAAGACGCACACGCAGCCTGGTCTAGTTGTAAAGGTCTATACAGAAGAAACTGTGTGTTGTGTTAAGTGAGAGATTATAGTTAAATATCGCTTACATTTATAGAAGTGTGGGATTTGTAGTACTGCGGACGTACGGCCTTTGTACACGTCTCGGACAAAGTACGGGACTGCGTACGCAGCGTAAAGGCATATACACGTGGCGTGTTTACGCAACGTGCGTAAAGGTACGACCGCTAAATACAAATCACACATGATAAAGGAGTTTACAGTCAGCTACAGGTGGTGGGAATACTGTAAGCTTAGATGCACTCTCTTTCTTGTTAGTGCGGCATCAGGGAAGTGCCGGAGCGTCTGGTTTCCATGACACCAGCGGCTGTACTCTGATGATGACAGCGGAAGCCACTGGGTCCCGAGGGCGGGCAGCGGCTTCCCGGTGCGTGCACGGGGACCTTCTCCTATGGTATAAAGGTATGTTTTATGCTTTATTTCACTGTTACTCACCTTGACAAAGGGACGCGTCAGTCCCGAAACGTTGGACAATGCAGTAATTTTTTCAATACATTGTCTTTTTCACTGAAGAGACCCTGAGTGCCGCTGATTATTTTCTACTTGTGTATATATATATATATATGTAGGAGGGCGGCGGTGCATGTGGTGGTGCCTGCTGCCGTGCAGGTGTAGTTTCGGTACTCACCAGGCGCCGCTCTCTCTCACCCTCAGGTACCGGAACCTTCAACGAACCTGGCAATCTTCAGTCGGATCCGGACACGGCGATTCCCTCTCGGAGCTGACCGACGACCGAGCTGAGGAGAAAATAGTCTACCTTAAGGGGGGTATCAACCCTTCTTCCACCAGAAAAAGGGATACCCCAGGGGTGACGGCGACCTTCACCGGTTGGGTGAAAGGACATCACTGGCACAAAGCCTCAGCCACCCAGATTTCACACACTCGCACTCTCGATGTGTGATGAAGGGGATTCTCACGTCCGTGAGCAATCCCTATTCCGGCGCTCGGGGACAGACAAGGGACAAACGTACACGGCTGCTACTCACCGTCACAAGTCTTGCACTCCGATCTTCTCCACTTACAGGTCCCTGTAAGGAGGTAAAGAGAAAACAGCCGTGCAGGGCCAAGAACTACCCTAGTGTGCGTCCGCTACACTAGCTACATAAACAGAGCCCTCAAACTAGCTCGTGTGGGTGGTGCAACACAACTATGCACAAACTTGAAACAAACAGACACTTTGCCCTGCACGGTAACAGCATACATCACAATATCGGATTACAAGATCCCACGGTGCTGTCCCTTTAAATCCCTACCTACCGCTGGAAGGGGGTGGGCGCCACACAGCCTGCCCACCTCCTGTACACTTCCTTCTATAGGGCTCAGGTCAAGTGGACCTGCCTACCTAAACACCTCAGGGTGGCCTGGGCCTAGTGCCCAGTGCCACCTTTATTCACCTCGGGGGGAACCGCTTATCACCTGGGCCTATTGCCCCCTATTTGCACACAGGCCGTAGGCCTGACTTCACCCACGGGCCTAGCGCCCACCTAACTCGTCACTCGTTGGGTGACCTGGGCCTAGTACCCAGCGTCACCTTATATCCACCTAATTGGCCAAAATACACTAGGGCCTAATGCCCTCTAATGCCCCACAGGCCTATTGCCTGATATGCCCCTCGGGCCTAATGCCCGCCTAACCGGTGCCACAGGCCGGTTGCCTGACTATCCTTACGGGCCTAGTGCCTGCTATGTGCCCTCGGGCCTAATGCCCGCCCCTGATGGTCTAGGAAGGAAAAGGGAGGGGGTGAAAGTTGCCTCACTGAGGCCTCACCTGATCCAGGGGTCTCCGGCGCCCTCTTCTGCTGCTGACCCGTCCTGGCCAGCGGCGCCGCCTCCGCTCTTCCGCGTCCAGCCGCCGCTGGACAACTTCCTCCTGCAGGCCGACGTCTTCTGGCCTCTTCAGCGGCCACCGGAGCTCCTCTTCAAACGCCCGTCGTCTTCTCCTCCGTGCCGGACTCTCTTCTGCACTCCGGCGCGCCGACTCTCTCCTCCAGGTCCCGGCCGCTTCTTCTGCGCTCTTCCGCGCGCTTCTTCTTTTGTTCAGCTCCCGCCCGGCGTCTGACGTCAGACGCCGGGGGCGGGGACTGTGACGCGGCGAGCGCCGATTGGCTCGCCGCGCCCGTCTCTGATTGCCCGCCGATCCGGGAGCCGCGACTGGCTCCCGGAGGGTGCCAACATTTAAACGCCTCCGCAGCCTCCGGTCCGGTGCAGGGAAAAGTGTAATCCCCGCACCGGACAGCCGCCGCTCCTGCACACTGACAGGCGCTAGGGACAGACAAGCTGTCCCAGCGCTGTCAGATATGTTGTCCCGCAGTGGACACATACTCCCTGGCTGCCGCAGCTGGAATGTGTCCTGTAAAACAGGACACATCTCCACATTCCCCCCCCCCTTTTTTCCTTTGTAGTCCCTACAAAGGTCTCCACGACGTCCATCGTCCGCGGGTCAGGGAATGCCGAGGTCCCTCCGGCGAGGTTGTGTTCGAGGGTCCAGCCCGGACAGACCGTGACCCCACATCCTCCCACCTCCAGCTCCGGGTTCCTCTTCTTACCTCCTGACCTCCATCGGCGGATCCTCTGGGGGAGTGGCATCTCCTCACGGTCGCTCGACGTTGGCCACCAAGGGGAATCTTCCTCCACGGGGACAACAGTCACCCACTCTTGACCTCCCATATCGTCTGGGACATCGTCCCTGTCTTCAGGGTGTGGTACCGACCACCACCCAACAGCGGAATCCTCCGGGGCATCCATTTCCTCCCGGGCAACAGCCACCATCTGTCGCATTTCCTCGTGGGGCATCTCCAAAGGTCCTATGTCTTCCTCTGGAACGGGTCCTCCCACGGCATCACGATCCTCTCCCCATACGTCCGTCCAACTCTGCACTTCTGGCAGGTATTCTTGCTCCAAGACTAGCTCCTCCTCTTCACGGAGGGCAATCAAGTGGGAGCACGACTCCACCCGATCCTGCCAGTCCCACTTGTCGGCACTTCCGATGCCCGAGTCGTCCTCCATCTGCTCTTGGAGGGATTCGTCAGCGGACATCTCACCGTAGTCCGAGTCCTCCTCCACCGATACCTGGACTAGGGTATTATTTTCCTCCTCAGCATACTTAGTCTCTTCCGCTGGCATCTTTACTTCCTCAGTGTACTCCTTCGCTTCCGCTGGCATCTTTACTTCCTCAGCGTACTTCTCTTCCGCTGGCATGTCTAATCCCTCAGCGTACTTCTCTTCCGCTGGCATCTCTAAGTACCCAGGACACACCTGTTCCGCACGTCCAGGTCGTGGACGGTTCCAACGTGGGGAGATTCCGGACATCCCCGTCACTGGGTCTTCACGCTTTCCCTCGCAGCGTGGTCTCTTCACCTCCCAGTCATCCACCTCCGCCTTCTGCGGGAAAGGATTCTTCCTTACTGGGGTTGCTTTCTTGGGACAGAGTAGATCCGCTGCATCTTCCCAGGGGCACTCACTGGCCGAATGTCCTGATCGCCGACACTTCCAACAAGGGAGAGTCACTGCCACCTTCTCCAAGACGGGTTCCTCGGCCACCTCCTTCACTGGGGAATCTTCGCCCGTTGGTTCCGGCTCAGAGGAAATGGGCACCTGCGAACTAACTTCAAGCAGGGTCTTCCGCTCCATTTCCCTGGTTTCCTCCTCCCATCTCTGGGCACGACCATCCGCAATCATCCGGTCTTCATTCCACGGACAATCGGGAAGCACATGTCCTCTCGCCTCGCAGAGCGCACACACTGGCTCTGCAGCCACCCGGTTCCGAAGTTGCTGACGAGACTCCGTCAGCTGCTTCACTGTGGCCTTGTAGTCCGTCCTGTCTTCAGTTCATGGACACTCCGGGAGTCTATGTCGGGGATCTCCACAGCTTTCACACTGGAAATCAACCTCGTCTTGGCTCCACTCTTCATCCCAGGGACAACGGTTATGCTCATGCCCGTACTTTCCGCAGAGCAAACACCAGGACTCCTTCTTCGCTTGGCCCTTCTGACGTCTTCGGTCCGCTTCCTGGACCACCTTCTTTGGGGACGTCTCTCGCCAAGTACACTCGTCGGCAAAGTGCCCCGTTTGCCGACATTTCTTGCAGGGCGTCACAGCGGCCTTCTTGCGCCCCTTCTCCCGGCGCTCTTCCTTTTCACGCTGGACCGACCGCTGCACCATCTTCAGGAGGTCTGCCCCAGACACCGTCACCCAGTCGCTCTGGTCCGCACATGTCCGGGGGTGAGTCTATTCCGGAGCCATCCGCAGGGAGGTCTTCTTGGTGGCGTTCCACATCGTGTCCGTGATCCTATATCCTCGAATCCTGCCGACTATTCCAAAATGTAAGAGGGCGGCGGTGCGTGTGGTGGTGCCTGCTGCCGTGCAGGTGTAGTTTCGGTACTCACCAGGCGCCGCTCTCTCTCACCCTCAGGTACCGGAACCTTCAACGGACCTGGCAATCTTCAGTCGGATCCGGACATGGCGATTCCCTCTCGGAGCTGACCGACGACCGAGCTGAGGAGAAAATAGTCTACCTTAAGGGGGGTATCAACCCTTCTTCCACCGGAAAAAGGGATACCCCAGGGGTGACGGCGACCTTCACCGGTTGGGTGAAAGGTCATCACTGGCACAAAGCCTCAGCCACCCAGATTTCACACACGTCCGTGAGCAATCCCTATTCCGGCGCTCGGGGACAGACAAGGGACAAACGTACATGGATGCTACTCACCGTCACAAGTCTTGCACTCCGATCTTCTCCACTTACAGGTCCCTGTAAGGAGGTAAAGAGAAAACAGCCGTGCAGGGCCAAGAACTACCCTAGTGTGCGTCCGCTACACTAGCTACATAAACAGAGCCCTCAAACTAGCTCGTGTGGGTGGTGCAACACAACTATGCACAAACTTGAAACAAACAGACACTTTGCCCTGCACTGTAACAACATACATCACAATATCGGATTACAAGATCCCACGGTGCTGTCCCTTTAAATCCCTACCTACCGCTGGAAGGGGGTGGGCGCCACACAGCCTGCCCACCTCCTGTACACTTCCTTCTATAGGGCTCAGGTCAAGCAGACCTGCCTACCTAAAAACCTCAGGGTGGCCTGGGCCTAGTGCCCAGTGCCACCTTTATTCACCTCGGGGGGAACCGCTTATCACCTGGGCCTATAGCCCCCTATTTGCACACAGGCCGTAGGCCTGACTTCACCCACGGGCCTAGCGCCCGCCTAACTCGTCACTTGTTGGGTGACCTGGGCCTAGTACCCAGCGTCACCTTATATCCACCTAATTGGCCAAAATACACTAGGGCCTAATGCCCTCTAATGCCCCACAGGCCTATTGCCTGATATGCCCCTCGGGCATAATGCCCGCCTAACCAGTGCCACAGGCCGGTGGCCTGACTATCCTTACGGGCCTAGTGCTCGCTATGTGCCCTCAGGCCTAATGCCCACCCCTGATAGGGAGGAAAAGGGAGGGGGTGAAAGTTGCCTCACTGAGGCCTCACCTGATCCAGGGGTCTCCAGCGCCCTCTTCTGCCGCTGACCCGTCCTGGTCAGCGGCGCCGCTGAACGCTCTTCCGCGTCCAGCCGCCGCTGAACATCTTCCCCCTGCAGGCCGACGTCTTCTGGCCTCTTCAGCGGCCACCGGAGCTCCTCTTCAAACGGCCGTCGTCTTCTCCTCCGCGCCGGACTCTCTTCTGCGCTCCGGCGCGCCGACTCTCTCCTCCAGGTCCCGGCCGCTTCTTCTGCGCTCTTCCGCGCGCTTCTTCTATTGTTCAGCTCCCGCCCGGCATCTGACGTCAGACGCCAGGGGCGGGGCCTGTGACACGGCGAGCGACGATTGGCTCGCCGCGCCCGTCTCTGATTGGCCGCCGCTCCGGGAGCCGCGATTGGCTCCCGACGGGCGCCAACATTTAAACGCCTCCGCAGCCTCCGGTCCGGTGCAGGGAAAAGTGTAATCCCCGCACCGGACAGCCGCCGCTCCTGCACACTAACAGGCGCTAGGGACAGACAAGCTGTACCAGCGCTGTCAGATATGTTGTCCCGCAGGGGACACAGACTCCCTGGCTGCCGCAGCTGGAATGTGTCCTGTAAAACAGGACACATCTCCACATTTATATATATATATATATATATATATATATGTGTGTACCAGGGAAGCTATCAGCGCCACAGATGCAGTATTCAAAATATCAACACTAGTAATGGAACTCCCACAGTGATATTATTAAAAGATATATATATATATATATTAAAAGATATCTGCCTCTTAGAC
The DNA here is from genome assembly GCF_028390025.1 of Pseudophryne corroboree. NCBI lineage: Eukaryota > Metazoa > Chordata > Amphibia > Anura > Myobatrachidae > Pseudophryne > Pseudophryne corroboree. The sequence continues at coordinate 315,863,185 of NC_086453.1, read as the reverse complement.
ACTCCCCTCTAAAATTGGGGCGTCAGCCTGTTACCTCAAATAGAATTAGGCACTGGTATAGGTGCCTGTGGTGAACACTTGTGAACAAAGGATGAGGTAGAAAAGGCGACCATTGGTGTCAATCAGACGCAGAGGATGGGCAGTTGCAATAAAAATTAAAAATTTATTTAAACTGTGGTGTACTAAAACAAAGATAGAGTAAAAAAGTGGAATTTTATACAGAAAAAATAATATAATAAGCACAGGGGGGTAAATAAAAATGCTTAAAAACTTTACAATTTACATAAAAAATTGGTACATGGGACATTAAAATACACAGGATTAAGAGAGTCAAAAAAGGAGATATAAAATGCAAAAAGTTGAAAAAAGGGAGTATAATAGCTTAACTTAATAGTTGAGGTATAGATCAAAGCAGCACAACTCTCTTAATCCTGTGTATTTTAATGTCCCATGTACCAATTTTTTATGTCAATTGTAAAGTTTTTAAGCATTTTTATTTACCCCCCTGTGCTTATTATATTATTTTTTCTGTATAAAATTCTACTTTTTTACTTTGTTTTAGTACACCACAGTTTAAATAAATTTTTAATTTTTATTGCAACTGCCCATCCTCTGCGTCTGATTGACACCAATGGTCGCCTTTTCTACCTCATCCTTTGTTCACATATATATATATATATATATATATATAAAACGACCACAAATTACAGCATTATATACTGTAGATATCACTCATAGCTGGTCTACCAGGACCAGAGCTTGCAGCAAATTGTCAGGGCTCCAGCTACACTGTGTGGCAAGAGCTGGTGGGTTGCGGTCAAACTTACGAGGTTCAGCCATCTGCAGTATGCAAAATCAGCTATCACCAGTGTGTCCCATCTCCCATTCCAGCAGCAGCGGCGGGTGCACCATTACTTGCTGCAGCACAGGCTGAGCAGTACCAGGCGGGAGCTGTTCTGTCCCCTATTGCAGGTGTTGGCAGGGCTCCTGGGACAGGGCCAATGAACTATGCAGCAGCAGCGGGTACGCCGCAGAGCTCCCTTGGAAGAGCAGCTGTCACTCTTGGATCACGCTGTGAACCACACAGGGGCTGCTGTACATGCAGGTGCCCCTTCAGGGCTTGGAGCCCGGAGGCAGGCGTCTCCATTGCCCCTGATAGGGAAGCATGCGCAGTGCAGCTTGGACACATGCACATAAGTAAAATATCAGGCACTTGCACACTGTTTGCTCATACATAGGAGCATTGAGTACTGTATCAGTTCCCACCCCCGGCATGCATTGTACGCTCCTGCTATGCTAGTGTTTGTCCCTGTTATCTCTCCTGTCTATAATGTTATTGTAATGTTTGGAACTTATGCTGTGGTCAGCTGTAGTGTATTGTATTTATACTCTGATAGGATTACTGTGAGTTTCTACATTACCCTGTATAGCGCTGCTTATACTTTGCGGCATCTTTTAGATAAAATCTTGGATGATCGCTCACCACCTCAAATTCAGTCTTTGTTAATCTATCCACAAACTGTTACTGGACGTCTCTATTCCTGTTTGACAGAATGACGAGCTCGCTGCCTAGGTACCTGCAGTGCTTTCCTCACATCCAATCTATCTGTAATTCTTGTTATAGGTATGTAAGAAACATCTCCTGAGGAGGCAAACACTGTAATAGTCTCCATTACTGACTGCTGCAATTATCTCTCTACTGCTTTTCCCCTAAAAATACTCTCTTCCTACAATGTATTTTGATATAACAATTACACTAATTTTCCTTTCCAGATGCTCTAATCCTGTACTAAGTACTGTATATTTTTACATATTACGGGTATGCTGCACAGTTTATGGAGCTCAGTGAATAATATGCAGCGCCTTTGTTTTGGTATAAATATTAACTAGAGAATACTTTTACAAAAAGATACAAAACCGTTAACACCACTGCACCTATCTACCACATGTATCCCCTTGTCTGAAATGGTCCCCTCTCTGCATCCCTACTCCCTGCTCCTCACATCCAAACTCCTTCCTTCACCCCCATTCCTGTGACGTTAGCGCTCTTTGCGCTCTGAGAAATTCCCTTGCTCTGACTATTAGACTTCTCGCTCGCCTCCAAACCTTCTAAAGATTGTCAAACTCCCAACCCAGTTTCCTAACCCCCTTAGGCAATCCTACCGGATTATCATGTCTGTTTACAGTCCACGCACAATTTGCAATCATGTCTATACTCAAACAACAATTTACTGACTCCCAAACAAACATTGTAGTGTGACCGGATCAAATAACTAGCTAAGCACTTTTTCCATGGCAGTCTGGACTGAGAGATAGTGCTGGGTGAGAATGCACTCTATGGGCCTAATTCAGACCTGATCACTCGCTAGGGTTTTTTTGTACTGCACATAGGGGAGTGTATTTTCGCTTTGCAAGTGTGCGAACGCATGTGCAGCCGAGCGCTGCAGTTTCTGAGTTGCTCAGGACTTACTCAGCCGCTGCGATCACTTGCCTGTCTGGGACTGGAATTGACATCAGACACCCGCCCTGCAAACGCTTGGACACACCTGGGTTTTTCCAACCACTCCCTGAAAATAGTCCGTTGCCACCCACAAACGCCTTCTTCTTGTCAATCTCCCTGCGATCGGCTGTGCGAATGGATTCTTCTTAAAATCCATCGCACAGCAACGATCCGCTTTGTACCCGTGTGAAGCGCCTGCGCATTACGGTGCATATGCATGCGCAGTTCTGACCTGATCGCAGCGCTGCAAAACGCTGGCGAGCGATCAGGTCTGAATTACCCCCCATGTTATTTAGGGTCCCATTTAACAACGAGACATAACCCCTCAGCATTCGCTGAAGTGGTTATGTCCTCCTTTCAGTGTTATTTAAGCTTAATTTACTGCTGTTTGTGCCCAAACCACTTACACTATCTATAAATGTCGGGGGTAATAAGGAATGCAGGCAATGAGGACCCAACATCAGCCATTCCGGCCTCAGCGCCAGGTGAAAGTGCAATGCATATGCGCAGACTAGCCGTTGCTCATGTACATCGCAGAGTACCCCGCCGCCAGCAGCGGTAGCCTGCCAGCAACAGAGTGGAGGGTACGCCTCTGAGGAGGGGTACGCCGCTGGCCCTCACTGGAGAGGTAAGTAATGTTAAACACCAACGGCATATTCATTAGTATCACTGCAATACTAAATGAAATACGCCGCTGGTAATACGTTTTATTAATAAATGGGGCCCTTTCTCTCACAAATCAATCCCACTCCTATGTTCCTATAGATTGTAAGATTACAAGCAGATCTCTATTGTTAGAAGTGGAATGCGCTACAGTCTCCAACAACATGGCTTCTCAAGGGATGCTTCATTGGCCATACCAAGATGGCCACAATACTATAACTGCACATGCGCGGCGCGATCGTGTTTACTGTGATACAGTGTAGGACGGCTGTCCTCCCCTGAGCTCCTGAGACAAGCACCCGCATATTACCTCTGTTCCAGCACCTGCCCTGTTACTGCAATACCTGAGACTGTCACTGGTTGGTGAGCTGCTTGTCCCCGCCCCGCTACAAGATCTGCATCATGCTCTGGACATCCAGCGTAACAATGAGTATGGCTGTATAAATCTCCTGTTCAATAAACCACACAGCCCGGCAGGGCCGTCTTTTTGTATGGGCTCACTGGGCAGTTGCAGCCCTAGACTGATAGATGAGGGTCCCCTTTTTCCAGGGGTACCAGACTTTTGAAAATCGGCACGTGGAAACTGGAGATACCAGACTTCAAAGCAGTGGTCCCTATCTGAGCCTGTTAATTTCTCTTTCCAGCCAGATATCTTGGGTTCTGTCTGACTTATAGTTTTTCTGAGGGTGTACTCCAAAAGCTGGGACTCTCCCCTTTTGGAGAACATTGGCAGCTTGTCTCTACTATGCCCAGAACCAGAGTAATCAGACTTCCAGCAGCTGGTCTCTGCTCCAGCTACACACGCCTGGTATACAGGGGGGAGTTGTTCGCTCGTTGCCAATTTTTGCAACGGAGCGATTAAGGCGAAAATGCCCATGCGCATGGTACGCAGTGCGCATGCGGTAAGTATTTTAGCACAAAACTTAGTAGATTTACTCACGTCCGAACGAAAAATTTTCAACGTTGAAGTGATCGGAGTGTGATTGACAGGAAGTGGGTGTTTCTGGGCGGAAACTGACCGTTTTCTGGGAGTGTGCAGAAAAATGCAGGCGTGCCAGGATAAAACGCGGGAGTGTCTGGAGAAACGGGGCAGTGGCTGGCCGAACTCAGGGCGTGTTTGTGATGTCAAACCAGGAACGAAACGGGCTGAGCTGATTGCAGTGTAGGAGTATGTCTCGAGCTACTCAGAAACTGCTAAGAATTTTCTATTAGCAATTCTGCTAATCTTTCGTTCGCAATTCTGCTAAGCTAAGATACACTCCCAGTAGGCGGCGGCCTAGCGTGTACAATGCTGCTAAAAGCAGCTAGCGAGCGAACAACTCGGAATGACCCCCACAGTTTTATATTTTTGTTGATGGATTGCTCTGGCTCCTGAACTCTGATCCCCAAGTTCCCAGTACCTCCTGAAAGGTGGGACTCTCTATATTTTATTTTTTATCCCATTGTAAGCTGAGAAATCTATTTCCAAGAACTGGAGATATCTACAGTCAAGCAAGCTGCCCTTCCACTGGAAAATTATGAATATTAAGCCCTCTCCACTATCCACCCCTCCCCTGTGTATTAAACACCCCCTACCAATATAGAAGTCATGTACTGGGGCCCCTTCATGCAGTCCAATGCCCTCTTCTACAGTTTAGTGTTCCACCTCCCACCTCATCTCCCACCATCTGTGCAGTAAAGGAGTAATTAGCAGAAATGACTGCTCCTGGTCCTCCTGAGCGGAAGATAGAACACCCCCTACCGCCCGCGGGACGTCAAAGCTGCTACTGATAGCAACCCCCATCGCTACCACTGGAGGATGGGTAGGGGCCCCAGGGCATCGCTTTGCCTAGGGGGCTACACTGCTGTTAATACGGCCCTGCAGCCCGGTTAAGTTTCACGGGACTAATGGCCTGGATTGATACATATTTGGTGGTGTATACATAGCCAGGGCCATCTTAACAGCAGTGTGGGCCCCTGGGCACAACAATGCACTGGGGCCCTTACCCATCCTCCAGTGGTGGGAGGTGCTATCAGCGGCAGCTTTGATTTCCTGTGGGTGGTAGCGGGTGTTCTATCTTCCGCTCAGCATGTAGGACCTGGAGCAGTAATTTCTGCTAATTACTACTTTACTGCACAGATGGCGGGAGATGGGGCGGAAGGGAGAACACTAAATTGTAGAAGGGGCATTGCGCTGAATGAAGGGGCCCTGGTACATGACTTCTAGGGTTGTAGGGGGTGTATAATACGCAGGAGAGGGATGGATGGTGGAGTGGACTTAATATTCATCATTTTCTGGTGGGAGGGCAGCTTACTTGACTGCAGATATCTCCAGTTCCTGGAAATAGATTTCTTAGCTTTGAATGGGATAAAACACTAGAGAGTCCCTCCTGTTAGGAGATGCTTTGGACTTGGGTATCAGAGTTCAGGAGCCAGAGCAATCCATTAAAGAAAATAAAAAAATGCATACCAGGCATATGGAGCTGGAGCAGGGACCAGCTGCTGGAAGGCTGATATCTCTATTTCTGGGCATAGTAGAGACAAGCTGCCAGTGTTCACCAAAAGGGGAGAATACCAGCTTTTGGTATATACCCTCAGAAAAACTATAAATTAAACAGATCCCAAGATATCTGGCTCGGAAGAGCAATTAAGAGGCTTGGATTGGGACCACTACTTTGAAGTAGGATATCTCCGGTTCCCCAAGTCCGATTTTCAAAAATCTGGTACCCCTGGAAAGAGGGGACCCTCAGCTATCAGTCTAGGGCCCTTATACTCCTGGGGCCCTTGGGCAAGTGCCCATTGAGCCCATACGAAAAGACGGCCCTGTACATAGCTCTGCTAAGCCTAAGACGTAAGGTATTCATGTTTGCTGAGGACACAAAGCTACTGTATGTAGAACCGGAAGATGCTAAGAGGAAGATTTAAACAAAATGCCAAACTGGACCATGAATGGCAAATTACATTTAATGAAGATAAATGTAAAGGGCCCTACAACTTGACAACGTTTCCAATTTGGACCAATGGCCGATTTCAACGATTACCGACCATTGTCCAAATTAGCTTGCTATGCAAAACGAGGGAAAACCAACAATCAACGACTGCGGTGCCGTGCATCGTTCATCGTTGGTGCATACACACTGAGCGATATGAACGATTTCCCGCTCATTACTGAACGAGATCATTCATATCGCCTACACACATCGGCAAGTGTGTAGGCCCCATAAGACGATGGGCCCAGACTGTGTTTTGAACTTTACTACTTATACATTATACACACATTCATTTTTCCATGGGGCTGTGTGAGCTGGCTGTACTTGCAGACTGCCGAATCATGGCCACAGCCAGCAGTTAAGGACAGATGGCGCTTGCATGCCCTGCAATGCTGAATGTGAGTAAAGGTGAATGTGAAAGACTGTAAAACTGAATGTACGCAGTAAGGGAGGGAGGGAGGGGGAGGGGAGGCGAGTTGCAGCAGCCATACACTATTGTCCCTATTGCCAAATTCATATTAAAAATATGTTAGCCCTTATTTGTTATAGGTACTTGTTGCTTTTTTTTTTTTTTTTTTTTTTCATTTTGTTGACCGTTTACATTTTTATTCCTGTGAATGGGTGCATTGCTTTGCCTGGGGGCCTACACTGATGTTAAGATGGCCCTGCCTATATTCTCTATATGATAAACATATTTGCAAGTGAGTATGATTATTAATATTGGCTCAGTGGTATGATGACTCCAACATAGAGCAATGTCTCACTCTCTGATCCTAATCCACCTCTGAGTTCACAGCCTTCATTTCTTATTTGCCGAATAAGCTACATAGCCGCTCCATGCTCAAACATTCCCACTCACTGAAATAAATATTGGGTTCTGTGCTAACACATGCCAATGAGGCAGATGTACCAAGCCTTGGAGAGTGATAAAGTGGAGAGAGATAAAGGGCAGGATGTACTAACATAAGGCAGAGTTTTCCGCCACACTTCGCCTACATACTAATCACATGTGTACTAACATATGCGATTAGTATAGCAATGGACGGATCTCCCCGATAAGAACTGTCCTGTGTGAAGTCGGCTGCTGCTGCCGCTGGAGGAAGGAGGCCGCTTACCCACGCCGTGACTCCGGGAGAAGGAGGGACAGGTACGCCGGCTCCACCCCCGCTGCTGTCACCACAGGCTCCACCAATCAGCGCAGCCTGGGGCCGGAAGAGGAGGTGCATGTATGGCGCTGATGCTGCATGAAGACTGGCTGCTCGGCAGGGCTGGAGGAGGAGGGTGGCTGGAGCAAGACATCCTGCCGGCGGTGCCCGGAGATGGACTCTTACCTGTGGACGGAGCTACAGACGGAGGCCTCCTCCACCCTGTGTACCTCTGGGCAGAGGAGAGAAGGGGTCCGATTGGATCCCTCAGGATGTGGAAGGAAGCCCATAGGCTTTATCTCTTTCCAAGGCTTAGTAAATAAACCCCTAAATCTCTCTCCATTTTATCACCCTCCAAGTCTTAGTACATCTCCCCCAAATATTTATGCTTTGCGTAAAAATTAAGGAAAGAAGGTAATTAAAATCCTTATAAATAATGACTACGATCCTCCCTCTTTGGGTTTCAGTATATTTTGTCTACGTTCAAAATTTCAACATGCATTATGTCAACATGAGACTGTGGACGTATGTCAACGTGGAAGATGTTCATAATGTGAACATACAGCCAGTCCAGTGATGCAGTGCCACCTGGAAACGTACTGAGACACACACCGGCGGCTTCCCAGATTCATGCAATTGTGTTACGCAGCAGTGGTCACTGATCCTTCTATAAGAGACACCTTTATTAATCCTGTGATCACATAGAACTCTGGCGCCATGTTTTCTGTGTACACATGTTTTCTGAGACACAGCCTAAAAACGGTTGTGACACACCCACGGTTTTATCGCCACTTCCCCTTACTTCAGCCACACGGTCCCTGTCAATTACTAAAGTCCTCACTGCGAGTGACATAGCTAAGGTGCCTTAGCGGTTGTGCAGTACGACCATAACACATGCGCAGTCAGCTGATCAGTGCTTAAAGTGGTCTTAGAGAGGTGGTGGAACTCATCCCCACCACCACGCCTGTGCAATGCATTAGATATGCCCCCAGTAGTTATGCCCCCAGTAGAGACACCCCAGTAGTTATGCCCTCAGTAGAGATGCCCCCAGTAGTTATGGCCCTGTAGATATGCCCCCAGTAGTTATGCCCCTGTGGATATGCCCCAGTACATATGCCTCCAGTAGATATGCCTCCAGTAGCTATACCCCCAGTAGAGATGACCCCCATAGAGATGCCCCCAGTAGATATGCCCCCCAGTAGTTATGCCCCCCAGTAGAGATGCCCCCAGTAGATATGCCCCACTGTAGTGATGCCCCCAGTAGTTATGCCCCCTGTAGTGATGCCCCCAGTAGATATGCCCTCAGTAGATGTGCCTCCAGTAGTTATGCCCCCTGTAAATGCTGATTTACATACGGGACTAAAAGCAACACTTTAAAAAGACATTTCATACACTTTAAATGGAGCCGCTGCGGCCGCTATACTTAATCCTCAACCTACGTACTTATTACACCATTAGCGTACAGAGTCCCGTACCGTGTACGGACTTTGCATACAAACGCTGCGCTGGCTGTACAAAGTACACTCAGCGCGTACACACCCAAAGATACGCCGTGAACCCTTAACAGCTATGCATGCGATAGTAATACACTTATAACCTTAGCAGGGAAAGGAAAACACAACACCGGTTTGTATTTAAAATGCCGGGTACCGACACCACAACATATTATTACTGAAAGGGGGTTACAATAACAAAGCAATACAATACAAAAGAATAATGGCTACAGTCAATGGTACATACGTGTTTGGTTTTCGCCGCGCTACCCAGTCTGGTCCTCGGTCATCTAGATAGATAACTTTTAGAGTCTTGTCTGACCAGGCCTGCAGCTGGCTCCTTTTATACAATCTTCCAAAACTTAACACAATGGATACTGTAATCTCTTTGTCCATTGGACACAGGGATGGTCATTTACAGTACAGGAGAGGTCATAGGTTGGTTTGAATAGGTGGGCGATGTCTGTTCCAGATGCACTTGTGGGTGGTCTCTTCTGGGTTCCCGCCGCATACCTAATGTACAGTAAATACAGTTTATATCTATATTCTGTTCCTGCACATAACTATTCGCAGGAACGTGCGATCTTCTGCAAACCAACACCGGAATATTACCCTTAAAATACCCTACAGCTGGATACCAAACACCACCTTATAACCTTGTTCTGTCCCCTCCTATCCTGTAAAGGTGAATCCTTTTGTTCTGATACCATTTAAATTGTTGTAACTTGCTGATGTGGTGCAGGGAGACTATGTGTACATTGTGCACTATTTGGATTAAATGGGTGTAGTACGGCTGACCGGCGGTCTCCTGACCGCCGGTCATCTTACCGACGCTGGGATCCCGGCAGCATACCGATGCCGGGATCCCGGCGGGGAGGGGCGAGTGCAGCAAGCCCCTTGCGGGCTCGCTGCGCTCGCCACGCTGCAGGCTCAGTGGCGACCTATGGTCGCCACGGGTTCTATTCCCACTCTATGGGTGTCGTGGACACCCACGAGTGGAAATAGTCCCTGTTGGTCGGCATGCCGACCATCGGGACAGTGACCCGTCGGGCTGGTGGAGGAGGTCATGTGACTGTCGGTCAGCTGACCGGCGGTCACATGAATACCACCCGGATTAAATATGTAATGTTTTTTGATGGCTTTTCCATGCGTTCACAAACTCTACCGTAAATACTCATACCACGCGTTAATGCACAGAACCGCGGGAGCGACCAGACGCAAATTGCGAATATGCGCACGCACGACAGAACAAGTACACGCACGGAGGCCATCTGTGTGTAGTTTGTACGTGATGTGTGTACTGCAATATTTTTCGACTTTGACAGTCCACCCTTTGGCAGTCACCAATAACTGCCACTATCTAATCAATAAACAGAAAAATATCTATACAATATCTACAGAAGCTTGGATGGTCTGGGGAGAGTTGTAGGTGGGAAATATATGACCTAGTGGGATAGTTAAAGCATGTATGTATGAATCCATGTCTGAGGGGCATGTATCATCATGCCGTATATGTAATAAGCTTCGAGGTATTGCAAAGTATACATTAAATCCTTCTCATCCCATATTAAGGGTCTGTAAATGGCCCAACAAACACTACCGAGCTCTTTTCGGCTTCTTGTTCCAACAAATGGGGTGCACATTTAGTTGATGATACATGGAGGGGGAAACATGTGAGTGCTAGTATATGTGGATATCACCTGTCGACTATGTGTGCCATTAGCTGGAGGTTGCAGAGATGAAGATAAGACACATATATAAAAATACATTCACATAAACATTTTGGGTAGGGCTGACGTCTTTTCCAGTTGGATGTATCTGGCAGAGGGGGAGACAAAGAAAAATGGGTGAAAGAAACAGGCCATGGAATTCATTTGCAATCATTATCATAACGCTGTCTCTATGGATGGGTCGTAAATTAAATCTGCTGCTATAACAGCGCCCTCGCTCCTTAGACTCATCAAATTTGTGCCATGCTTGCGCCGCATTAGAATTTGAACACACCTAAATATTGAACCAATAATTATGACGACTCCCAGGATACAAAGGAGAAACTTCCCCACACTCATAATGACATTTTGAGCCCACTCTTCTAAACCTGAGAACCATTTACGTGGGTTCAACCATGAGACCCAGCCGGTCAGTTCATTACTCACAGTCGCTAAGGTAAGGTTGTGCTTCCTCCTGAACTCCCACTTGTACTGCAAGATCTCGTCCATCTTCTGATTGATAATCTCCGTTGGGTCGTCAGTGCTGTTTGTAAAATACGTACAGCACTTCACACCATATTGAGTTGCCAGAGTAACACAGTACCCACCTGTCACGGCTGTGACATAATTAAAGACCATCCTGTGCTGAATCAGTTCCTTCTTGTAGGCTTGCAACTCTCTTCCTGTATAGCTGAAGGTGTCGTCATACATCTCAGTGATATTATCTATCAAGTTCACTAGCGCATGGATATACCTATAATTTATAGTTCCTCTGGCAGTACGGGTAATGTCTAATGCGAGAAGGAACTGAATCCCGGTGGATTCGTGGATCAAATCAGAGGCTGCGTGCTCTGCCCTATCTATGAGGTGTCTCTTGATGATGTGTTCATGGTGAGTATGAGTATCAGGAGCCTGAGCACTGCTGTGAACGTCTTTCATTTTATCATGGGTTATGGTCATGACCTCTGGTAGTACTCTCCCAATATAATACAATCCCTCTGAGCTCGGGGCAAGCCACTTGTACGCCTTCCTCCCACATATGAAATAGGCATCATCTGGGAGAACATAGGGGACAAAATATAACATCACCATATTACAAACTTTCCAAGTGAAGAAACCCATGCCTAGTTCTCCCATCTGCTCAGTACAAGTATCGGGCTGGATGATATGAGCACAATACCCTGACGATACTTTTCCAACCCACATGGTCTTGCTTCCACGGGTATACCTATACCGAAAATACCTCCCACTGTTGGCTATTTGGCATACAAGTTCAGAGTCTATGGGTATCCTATCAGCTCTGTGTGAAAAGGTCATTGTCTGGTAATTCCACGTCACTTTCCAATTTCCCGGTTTTCGGTAATTGGAAATATTAAAACACAATAAGGACCTGTCTACATGATACTGGTGGAGCTTCAAACTAGGGGGCCTAGAGATATTGAATTTCTTGTCCACCGGTCTCCCACCCCGCAATTCGAGTACCTCATCTATTGCTAAAGGGTATGGTACTAATCCTGACTTACTCTGACCTTGAGGTACTTGTGAGCACACCCAGCATTCTGTCTGGTTTAAGACCTTACCCACTAGTGAGTGGTAATCACTCAACGGATGGCGGTCCATGTTGATATTAAGGTTGGACTGACATCTCTGGATGCACCCATCCTCTACTATATTCTCACAATTCCTACAAATACAATATTCATCAGACAATAACCCTTCACAGTGCCTCCGAGCTCCCTGACTACCAGAGCGCTTACTGATGCCAGCCTTTACTAGAGTGATGTGCTGCTCCTGAGATCCTACAAATTCATACTTGCCATCAGAACCCATTCCAGATCCCCGCTCGACCTCTCTGGGACCCTCACCAAAACAAACTGTCCTGATCAAAACCAGAATTACTAACAGAACCCGAAACGCAGTCTCTTGTGATCGATCCATTTCGTTAGGGGAAAGGAGGAAAATAAGAAGGAGAAAAGAAAGGAAAATGCAGGAGAGGTGAAAAAAGAAAATGGTGCAACAACTGTGTCTAGATCTTGTTACTCTCTGTGCTCAGATGCCCTTCAACAGTCCTGCCTCTCAACTTTCCCGGAACAAACACTCCAGTGATATGAGATTTTCTACACTCTGCTCTTTGTCACGAGTTCTCTCCGGGTCAGCGACCTTCTTGCAGTGGGACGAGTGGACCCAAGTCTCTCTTTCGGCGACCTTCAATGCTGTCGTGCTGATTAACAAGACTTGGTATGGTCCTTCCCACCTGTCTATGAGGCAACCTGAGCGTAAGAAATTTCAAATCATCACATAATCCCCAGGCTCAATGTCATGACAATTACTGTTCGGTAGGTCAGGAATCACCAGCTTTAAATTTCTTTGTTGATTTCTCAGCTGCTGGCTCATCTTAACCAAATATTTCACAGTCACTTCATTATTACATTTCAAATCATCCTGGGGGTCTATCATTACATGAGGTTGTCGACCAAAAAGAATTTCAAAGGGTGATACGTTAAGGGGAGACCTGGGTGTGGTTCTGATGCTGTACAACACTAGTGGCAAAGCTTACGGCCACGACAATCCAGTTTCAGCCATTAATTTGCTCAGCTTGTTCTTAATAGTGCTGTTCACTCTCTCTACCTTTGCACTCGTCTGTGGACGGTATGGAGTATGCAGCTTGCTATTAATTCCCATCAGTTTGCACATGACCTGAAAGACTTCACCTGTAAAATGGGTACCCCTGTCACTTTCAATTATTCTAGGGATACCATATCTACACACAAATTCCTGCACAATTTTCTTTGCAGTGAACGTAGCAGTATTTGTGGCAGCAGGGAAGGCTTCTACCCAGTTGGAAAATACATCAATACAAACTAACACATATTTCAAATTCCTACAGGGTGGTAACTGTATGAAATCGATTTGTATTACCTGAAAAGGTCCGTCTGTAGGAGGGATATGGGATGGCTCTGTTGGTATTGTCTTACCAATATTCTTCCTCAAGCAAGTAAAACATGTCATTGCTCTCTTACCTGCATGAGAAGAGAATCCTGGCGCACACCAGTAGGCTCTCATCAGCCTGCACATACCCTCTTTGCCTAGATGAGTCAGACCATGTGCCACCTCAGCTAGACTTGGAAGGAATGCTCTGGGGGCTACTGGCTTACCGTGTCCACCTGTCCACAGTCCTGAGGACTCCTGGCCATACCCCTTTGTCCTCCAGACTGCCTTTTCCTGTAGGGAACACAAATTTTTAGTTTTAATTTACTATCGTGTGTTATCAGTTGTGTGAAGTAGACAGTCTGGATGAGAGAAGACAGTCTGGATGAGAGGAGAGAGGGAGAAAAAATAGTTAATAAAAAAGAAAATGTCAGGTTTGGCATTCACCAACAGGCTGTCACACCATCATACATATCGGTGTCTGTGCACAGTCCCCCTTCACCAGTATTCTCATTCTCCACCCTTTGTGCATGACCAGGCACACTGCATTAATACTGGTGTCCTTATGTCCTTATGCTGGTGAGATATACTGGATTTGGGCAGAGCTCTGAAGGACCGAGTAAGCATGTGGCGTTTGAACTGTGATCGGGTCCATGTATTGTACCCTCCTGTTGGTGAATGTAAGAGATGAGGAGGAAACTTTGAAGGAAAATCACATAGAGGTTAGTAACAGGTAAGTTTGTAGCGGCATAGAGGATTTTATAAAATTTTGACAACTGGATTGGGCACTATGGGGAAGTGATTCTCTACTGTCTATACCCCTAAAAAAATTATTTGTGTCATATATCTACTGGGACTATCCCAGCCATCAATCCAGTGTCCTGTCTATCCTAAGTTCATAGGGAACCCGGTATCTGTGAGATAATTTACTCTACCTGTGATGGACATGCATCTAGAACAGTGAAATGCAATATTAGTCTTCGTGGGTATCCAACATACTTTGTGCTTCCTGGGCGGGAGCACGCAATATGTATACTAGAGATGAGCGCCTGAAATTTTTCGGGTTTTGTGTTTTGGTTTTGGGTTCGGTTCCGCGGCCGTGTTTTGGGTTCGAACGCGTTTTGGCAAAACCTCACCGAATTTTTTTTGTCGGATTCGGGTGTGTTTTGGATTCGGGTGTTTTTTTCCAAAAACACTAAAAAACAGCTTAAATCATAGAATTTGGGGGTCATTTTGATCCCAAAGTATTATTAACCTCAAAAACCATAATTTACACTCATTTTCAGTCTATTCTGAATACCTCACACCTCACAATATTATTTTTAGTCCTAAAATTTGCACCGAGGTCGCTGTGTGAGTAAGATAAGCGACCCTAGTGGCCGACACAAACACCGGGCCCATCTAGGAGTGGCACTGCAGTGTCACGCAGGATGTCCCTTCCAAAAAACCCTCCCCAAACAGCACATGACGCAAAGAAAAAAAGAGGCGCAATGAGGTAGCTGTGTGAGTAAGATTAGCGACCCTAGTGGCCGACACAAACACCGGGCCCATCTAGGAGTGGCACTGCAGTGTCACGCAGGATGGCCCTTCCAAAAAACCCTCCCCAAACAGCACATGACGCAAAGAAAAAAAGAGGCGCAATGAGGTAGCTGTGTGAGTAAGATTAGCGACCCTAGTGGCCGACACAAACACCGGGCCCATCTAGGAGTGGCACTGCAGTGTCACGCAGGATGTCCCTTCCAAAAAACCCTCCCCAAACAGCACATGACGCAAAGAAAAAAAGAGGCGCAATGAGGTAGCTGTGTGAGTAAGATTAGCGACCCTAGTGGCCGACACAAACACCGGGCCCATCTAGGAGTGGCACTGCAGTGTCACGCAGGATGGCCCTTCCAAAAAACCCTCCCCAAACAGCACATGACGCAAAGAAAAAAAGAGGCGCAATGAGGTAGCTGTGTGAGTAAGATTAGCGACCCTAGTGGCCGACACAAACACCGGGCCCATCTAGGAGTGGCACTGCAGTGTCACGCAGGATGTCCCTTCCAAAAAACCCTCCCCAAACAGCACATGACGCAAAGAAAAAAAGAGGCTTTTTACTGATATTTGGTGTTTTGGATTTGACATGCTCTGTACTATGACATTGGGCATCGGCCTTGGCAGACAACGTTGCTGGCATTTCATCGTCTCGGCCATGACTAGTGGCAGCAGCTTCAGCACGAGGTGGAAGTGGATCTTGATCTTTCCCTAATTTTGGAACCTCAACATTTTTGTTCTCCATATTTTAATAGGCACAACTAAAAGGCACCTCAGGTAAACAATGGAGATGGATGGATTGGATACTAGTATACAATTATGGACGGGCTGCCGAGTGCCGACACAGAGGTAGCCACAGCCGTGAACTACCGCACTGTACTGTGTCTGCTGCTAATATATAGACTGGTTGATAAAGAGATAGTATACTCGTAACTAGTATGTATGTATAAAGAAAGAAAAAAAAACCACGGTTAGGTGGTATATACAATTATGGACGGGCTGCCGAGTGCCGACACAGAGGTAGCCACAGCCGTGAACTACCGCACTGTACACTGGTTGATAAAGAGATAGTAGTATACTCGTAACAACTAGTATGACACTATGACGACGGTATAAAGAATGAAAAAAAAACCACGGTTAGGTGGTATATATTATAATAATAATACAATTATGGATGGACGGACTGCCTGCCGACTGCCGACACAGAGGTAGCCACAGCCGTGAACTACCGCACTGTACACTGGTTGATAAAGAGATAGTAGTATACTCGTAACAACTAGTATGACACTATGACGACGGTATAAAGAATGAAAAAAAAACCACGGTTAGGTGGTATATATTATAATAATAATACAATTATGGATGGACGGACTGCCTGCCGACTGCCGACACAGAGGTAGCCACAGCCGTGAACTACCGCACTGTACACTGGTTGATAAAGAGATAGTAGTATACTCGTAACAACTAGTATGACACTATGACGGTATAAAGAATGAAAAAAAAACCACGGTTAGGTGGTATATATTATAATAATAATACAATTATGGATGGACGGACTGCCTGCCGACTGCCGACACAGAGGTAGCCACAGCCGTGAACTACCGCACTGTACACTGGTTGATAAAGAGATAGTAGTATACTCGTAACAACTAGTATGACACTATGACGACGGTATAAAGAATGAAAAAAAAACCACGGTTAGGTGGTATATATTATAATAATAATACAATTATGGATGGACGGACTGCCTGCCGACTGCCGACACAGAGGTAGCCACAGCCGTGAACTACCGCACTGTACACTGGTTGATAAAGAGATAGTAGTATACTCGTAACAACTAGTATGACACTATGACGACGGTATAAAGAATGAAAAAAAAACCACGGTTAGGTGGTATATATTATAATAATAATACAATTATGGATGGACGGACTGCCTGCCGACTGCCGACACAGAGGTAGCCACAGCCGTGAACTACCGCACTGTACACTGGTTGATAAAGAGATAGTAGTATACTCGTAACAACTAGTATGACACTATGACGGTATAAAGAATGAAAAAAAAACCACGGTTAGGTGGTATATATTATAATAATAATACAATTATGGATGGACGGACTGCCTGCCGACTGCCGACACAGAGGTAGCCACAGCCGTGAACTACCGCACTGTACACTGGTTGATAAAGAGATAGTAGTATACTCGTAACAACTAGTATGACACTATGACGACGGTATAAAGAATGAAAAAAAAACCACGGTTAGGTGGTATATATTATAATAATAATACAATTATGGATGGACGGACTGCCTGCCGACTGCCGACACAGAGGTAGCCACAGCCGTGAACTACCGCACTGTACACTGGTTGATAAAGAGATAGTAGTATACTCGTAACAACTAGTATGACACTATGACGACGGTATAAAGAATGAAAAAAAAACCACAGTTAGGTGGTATATATTATAATAATAATACAATTATGGATGGACGGACTGCCTGCCGACTGCCGACACAGAGGTAGCCACAGCCGTGAACTACCGCACTGTACACTGGTTGATAAAGAGATAGTAGTATACTCGTAACAATTAGGATGACACTATGACGGTATAAAGAATGAAAAAAAAACCACGGTTAGGTGGTAGGTATATAATAATAAATAATACAATTCTGGTCGGACGGACTGCCTGCCGTGTGCCGACACAGAGGTAGCCACAGCCGTGAACTACCGCACTGTACACTGGTTGATAAAGAGATAGTAGTATACTCGTAACAATTAGGATGACACTATGACGGTATAAAGAATGAAAAAAAAACCACGGTTAGGTGGTAGGTATATAATAATAAATAATACAATTCTGGTCGGACGGACTGCCTGCCGTGTGCCGACACAGAGGTAGCCACAGCCGTGAACTACCGCACTGTACACTGGTTGATAAAGAGATAGTAGTATACTCGTAACAATTAGGATGACACTATGACGGTATAAAGAATGAAAAAAAAACCACGGTTAGGTGGTAGGTATATAATAATAAATAATACAATTCTGGTCGGACGGACTGCCTGCTGTGTGCCGACACAGAGGTAGCCACAGCCGTGAACTACCGCACTGTACACTGGTTGATAAAGAGATAGTAGTATACTCGTAACAATTAGGATGACACTATGACGGTATAAAGAATGAAAAAAAAACCACGGTTAGGTGGTAGGTATATAATAATAAATAATACAATTCTGGTCGGACGGACTGCCTGCCGTGTGCCGACACAGAGGTAGCCACAGCCGTGAACTACCGCACTGTACACTGGTTGATAAAGAGATAGTAGTATACTCGTAACAATTAGGATGACACTATGACGGTATAAAGAATGAAAAAAAAACCACGGTTAGGTGGTAGGTATATAATAATAAATAATACAATTCTGGTCGGACGGACTGCCTGCCGTGTGCCGACACAGAGGTAGCCACAGCCGTGAACTACCGCACTGTACACTGGTTGATAAAGAGATAGTAGTATACTCGTAACAATTAGGATGACACTATGACGGTATAAAGAATGAAAAAAAAACCACGGTTAGGTGGTAGGTATATAATAATAAATAATACAATTCTGGTCGGACGGACTGCCTGCCGTGTGCCGACACAGAGGTAGCCACAGCCGTGAACTACCGCACTGTACACTGGTTGATAAAGAGATAGTAGTATACTCGTAACAATTAGGATGACACTATGACGGTATAAAGAATGAAAAAAAAACCACGGTTAGGTGGTAGGTATATAATAATAAATAATACAATTCTGGTCGGACGGACTGCCTGCCGTGTGCCGACACAGAGGTAGCCACAGCCGTGAACTACCGCACTGTACACTGGTTGATAAAGAGATAGTAGTATACTCGTAACAATTAGGATGACACTATGACGGTATAAAGAATGAAAAAAAAACCACGGTTAGGTGGTAGGTATATAATAATAAATAATACAATTCTGGTCGGACGGACTGCCTGCCGTGTGCCGACACAGAGGTAGCCACAGCCGTGAACTACCGCACTGTACTGTGTCTGCTGCTAATATAGACTGGTTGATATTTAAAGAGATATTAGTAGTATACAACAATACTATACTGGTGGTCAGGCACTGGTCACCACTCCTGCAGCAAAAGTGTGCACTGTTAATTAATATAATTGTACTCCTGGCTCCTGCTAACAACCTGCAGTGCTCCCCAGTCTCCCCCACAATTAATTATAAGCTTTTAATTTATACATTGATGACTGTGCAGCACACTGGGCTGAGCTGAGTGCACACAGACTGAGTCACACTGTGTGACTGACTGTGCTGTGTATCGTTTTTTTTTTCAGGCAGAGAACGGATATAGCAGAGAGAAGTGAACGGATATATTATATTAAATAAAAGTTAACTAGCAACTGCACTGGTCACTGACTGTGGTAAACTAACTCTGTCTGCGACTCTGCACAATCTCTCTCTATCTAATCTATCTATCTCTATTCTAATGGAGAGGACGCCAGACACGTCCTCTCCCTATCAATCTCAATGCACGAGTGAAAATGGCGGCGACGCGCGGCTCCTTATATAGAATCCGAGTCTCGCGATAGAATCCGAGCCTCGCGAGAATCCGACAGCGTCATGATGACGTTCGGGCGCGCTCGGGTTAACCGAGCAAGGCGGGAAGATCCGAGTCGCTCGGACCCGTGGAAAAAAAAGTGAAGTTCGTGCGGGTTCGGATTCAAAGAAACCGAACCCGCTCATCTCTAATGTATACCATCTCTAACAAAACTCCTGTTATGTTAATCAGGGGCCATTTCTGCTAGAGAAAGAAGCAAAGTTTAGAGGCCTCCTCTTAACCCCAGCAAGTTCTGTCAAAAGGGTAAAGTTGCATTTATTCTGTTCTTAACATTAACCGAATCTGTGTTTTCTATATGGCTCGTGATTCCTTACTATATGTCCCTTGATCCCGTCTATGTGTTTTAATACTGTGGCTTGTGTTCTCTGTCTAGGGGTCTATATTGACTATGTGTTCTACTATACCTACAATCTCTGGCAAAATGCCCTTCCTTTTTACAAATGTAACATATTCTAGGTCTATTCCAAACAGCAGGGGTCTGGGATTTTGGCAGATGGGGTTTTACTGTAAGAGCCTGTAAATTTATTGTCACGAGGGCGTGGCTTGGCTAGCACAGACGGTGGCTGTGTTTTACTTCAGCTCCTCCTGAGGTGATATAATTGAGACCCCTTATACCCATCATCCTACTCCCTATATAGCCAGAGAAGACCCCGACAGCCTCCTTCACACATCTACTGGAGCCTGGGGAGACCCGCGGAGTCGGGGAGCGCTTTTCAGCGCTCCTGCAGATTGCGGCCTCTCCCCGGACAGAAGCCGGGACCTGGAGCTGGACCCGGACCACCCCCTCCGACGGCGGACCCCCGCTACGGGACGGCGACTGGGGAACCAGGCTGCCCCACTCTGAACCCTTGCACCCCGGCCGGAGATCGAGGGGCCGGACCCGCATTCAGGGGTGAGTCTGCTCCGTCACCGGAGCTTAAACAGTGACAGACAGGCCGATCTCCCTCCACGCGTCACCCGCAACTCGTGAGCCGGCCGCCTCCCTCCAACAGCTCCGCAGCGCAGCGCTGTATACCTCGCTGCCCAGAGCTCCCACTGCACGGCACACTAGCCTGGCTGACTCCGGACCTCTTCCCCGCATAGGGCGCGCTGCCCCGGGAGGCCCCTGTGTTGCTCAGGGCAACCGAATTGACGAGCGCATCACCACCTACACGGAGGTTGATCCCTCCATCTCAAAACCCTCACAAAACCAACTGACTCAGGAGTGTCACTTGGGCCATAGGGGCTAGAACCGCGGAGCCGGGGGGGGCCTTAAAACCTCCCTGCGGGCTGCGGCCTACCCCTTTTCCCGAAGCCGGGGACTTAATTTCCTGCTGCACCCGGCAGGCTCTGAGTAGGATCCTGCCACTGATCCTGGGACATCACCCACACTGTAAACTCCCCCTGGTGGCCGCCTCAGGAGACTACATCAAAGAAGCACATTTACACTGTCCTCAGCTAAGCTAAATGAATGCCTCCAGGCCTCTCCGAGTATAAAGTGCAGCCAGACATGTGCTGCACCTAGCTGCCGATGCTGTTGATACCGTAATGCACTGTTAACGCCAATCCACAGGGAGCCACTCCGCTGAAGGCATCCATATGTGAGCTATACACCTGAATTCCACCTCGATTATTTGATTTCAAGGATTCTAAACCTCCCGCTGTTGATCGAGTGATGACCAGGAATAAGAGACCTTCCAAGAAGACCGACACATCAACCCCGCGGGGAAACATGTCACAGTCCGCTATGAGGTCCTTTCTACAACCCACCCCACCTGCCACAGCTGAGAGCCCTCCTGCTGCGGGCCCCCCCACCCCCCCCCACAGATCCCTCACCCATCACCTCAAGGTGCGGAAGCATCATGTGACTGCCCCCCAGGCAGCAGGGATCTGCAAGATATCTTAGCTCAGGCCTGGCCAAACCGGTCCTCGAGATCTACCAACAGTTCACATTTTCCAGACCACCTAGCTGGTGCACAGGTGTAGTCATTATTAATTAAGATGTGCTGCATTCATTCCTAACTGACAATTCTACAGATCTCCAGGAGGCCTGGAAAACATGAACTGTTGGTAGATCTCGAGGACCGGTTTGGCCAGCCCTGTCTTAGCTTATATGAAAAACCTACCCACTAAGCAAGATCTACAAGATACAGTGAGACGGGAGCTGGCAGCTATGCGACAGGACATCTCCCACATTTCCGACCGGGTGACTAATCTGGAAGATCATCAGGACTCCTCCGACACGCTCCTGCAGTCGCTGACAACCATCTTGGACACCCAGTCCGCGGAGATCCGCTCCCTCCAATCACGGTTGTCAGATTTGGACAACAGAGGGAGGAGAAATAATATCCGAGTGCGGGGTCTGCCGGAGGATGTCCCGCAGACGGGCCTGGTCAACGCGCTCACGAAAATCTTCAACGAGATCCTGGGTAACGATCCCAACGATGACATCACTTTCGACAGGGCCCACCGAGCCCTGAAACCAAGAGGTCTCTCTGCAGATAGACCACGTGATGTAATCTGCAGATTACATTATTTCTCCCAAAAGGATGATATCATGCGTAAAGTCCGCCAACTGGACGGAGTTGACTTCAACGGCTCGACGATCCAGATTTACCAAGACTTGTCCTGGCACACACTCCAACAGCGGAAGGCCCTTAAGCCCCTAACGGATGAACTCCGCAAGCGCCAATTGAAGTACCGCTGGGGCTTTCCCTTTAATCTCCAAGTCTCCTTGTCGGGGAAAACCCACACCCTCAACTCATACTCGGACTTCCCGGAATTCTGTACTGGATTGGGCATACCGACACTAGACATACGCAATTGGGATTTCCCCACCCCGGAGCTGCCACCCTTCCAACCCCTGCGTACCGGAGCACCCTGGAGGGAGGTGCGGAGGGCTGGGAGAGGAAACCCTGGCGGATCTCCTCCCGATAGGGACTCACGTGTTACCTGATTGATTTGGCGCAGTGGGACATGATTCTTTGGGTTATGGCGTGATACCATTTCCCGCCACGGCTGAAACATCATCCGATGTTTCGCTATGTTGACCCTAGCTTTCTGTTCCCGAGATCTCCTACATTTAATCACCTGAAGATTTTTTCAGGTTAACGATGTTTCTAGTTTACAGTTTACAGTTTACAAATAGCTTAAATCATACATGTTTAATGTTTATTGCTCTCATTTTTCTCATAGTTAAGTCGCCTTCGGCGATGGCTCCCTTACCCGCCCCACACCCGCCTCTGGCTGTTATGCCTCTTAGGTTCCCAGTCCTTAGATGGATCGGTAACCTCAATGCGGGTTTTTTGAATGTTATTGTTGTTTTCTTTCCACACCCTGTTTCTTATCCACACTCTCCCATTCTTTCTTCTTTTCTCTCTTTGACCGTTCTGGGCCCACTGCCTTCACCCACGACCAATATTTCTTATGGCATCCCCTGGTAGAGTTAAAGTAGCATCGATCAACGCGAAAGGCCTTAATGTGCCGGAGAAAAGATCATCCCTTTTGCGAACCCTCTGGGCTGATAGAGTAGACGTTGCGCTAATCCAGGAGTCACACTTTAAAATTTCCGCCAGTAACCCCTAGAGATGAGCGGGTTCGGTTTCTTTGAATCCGAACCCGCACGAACTTCACTTTTTTTTCCACGGGTCCGAGCGACTCGGATCTTCCCGCCTTGCTCGGTTAACCCGAGCGCGCCCGAACGTCATCATGACGCTGTCGGATTCTCGCGAGGCTCGGATTCTATCGCGAGACTCGGATTCTATATAAGGAGCCGCGCGTCGCCGCCATTTTCACTCGTGCATTGAGATTGATAGGGAGAGGACGTGTCTGGCGTCCTCTCCATTAGAATAGAGATAGATAGATTAGATAGAGAGAGATTGTGCAGAGTCGCAGACAGAGTTAGTTTACCACAGTCAGTGACCAGTGCAGTTGCTAGTTAACTTTTATTTAATATAATATATCCGTTCACTTCTCTCTGCTATATCCGTTCTCTGCCTGAAAAAAAAAACGATACACAGCACAGTCAGTCACACAGTGTGACTCAGTCTGTGTGCACTCAGCTCAGCCCAGTGTGCTGCACAGTCATCAATGTATAAATTAAAAGCTTATAATTAATTGTGGGGGAGACTGGGGAGCACTGCAGGTTGTTAGCAGGAGCCAGGAGTACAATTATATTAATTAACAGTGCACACTTTTGCTGCAGGAGTGGTGACCAGTGCCTGACCACCAGTATAGTATTGTTGTATACTACTAATATCTCTTTAAATATCAACCAGTCTATATTAGCAGCAGACACAGTACAGTGCGGTAGTTCACGGCTGTGGCTACCTCTGTGTCGGCACACGGCAGGCAGTCCGTCCGACCAGAATTGTATTATTTATTATTATATACCTACCACCTAACCGTGGTTTTTTTTTCATTCTTTATACCGTCATAGTGTCATCCTAATTGTTACGAGTATACTACTATCTCTTTATCAACCAGTGTACAGTGCGGTAGTTCACGGCTGTGGCTACCTCTGTGTCGGCACACGGCAGGCAGTCCGTCCGACCAGAATTGTATTATTTATTATTATATACCTACCACCTAACCGTGGTTTTTTTTTCATTCTTTATACCGTCATAGTGTCATCCTAATTGTTACGAGTATACTACTATCTCTTTATCAACCAGTGTACAGTGCGGTAGTTCACGGCTGTGGCTACCTCTGTGTCGGCACACGGCAGGCAGTCCGTCCGACCAGAATTGTATTATTTATTATTATATACCTACCACCTAACCGTGGTTTTTTTTTCATTCTTTATACCGTCATAGTGTCATCCTAATTGTTACGAGTATACTACTATCTCTTTATCAACCAGTGTACAGTGCGGTAGTTCACGGCTGTGGCTACCTCTGTGTCGGCACACGGCAGGCAGTCCGTCCGACCAGAATTGTATTATTTATTATTATATACCTACCACCTAACCGTGGTTTTTTTTTCATTCTTTATACCGTCATAGTGTCATCCTAATTGTTACGAGTATACTACTATCTCTTTATCAACCAGTGTACAGTGCGGTAGTTCACGGCTGTGGCTACCTCTGTGTCGGCACACGGCAGGCAGTCCGTCCGACCAGAATTGTATTATTTATTATTATATACCTACCACCTAACCGTGGTTTTTTTTTCATTCTTTATACCGTCATAGTGTCATCCTAATTGTTACGAGTATACTACTATCTCTTTATCAACCAGTGTACAGTGCGGTAGTTCACGGCTGTGGCTACCTCTGTGTCGGCAGTCGGCAGGCAGTCCGTCCATCCATAATTGTATTATTATTATAATATATACCACCTAACCGTGGTTTTTTTTTCATTCTTTATACCGTCATAGTGTCATACTAGTTGTTACGAGTATACTACTATCTCTTTATCAACCAGTGTACAGTGCGGTAGTTCACGGCTGTGGCTACCTCTGTGTCGGCAGTCGGCAGGCAGTCCGTCCATCCATAATTGTATTATTATTATAATATATACCACCTAACTGTGGTTTTTTTTTCATTCTTTATACCGTCGTCATAGTGTCATACTAGTTGTTACGAGTATACTACTATCTCTTTATCAACCAGTGTACAGTGCGGTAGTTCACGGCTGTGGCTACCTCTGTGTCGGCAGTCGGCAGGCAGTTCGTCCATCCATAATTGTATTATTATTATAATATATACCACCTAACCGTGGTTTTTTTTTCATTCTTTATACCGTCGTCATAGTGTCATACTAGTTGTTACGAGTATACTACTATCTCTTTATCAACCAGTGTACAGTGCGGTAGTTCACGGCTGTGGCTACCTCTGTGTCGGCAGTCGGCAGGCAGTCCGTCCATCCATAATTGTATTATTATTATAATATATACCACCTAACCGTGGTTTTTTTTTCATTCTTTATACCGTCGTCATAGTGTCATACTAGTTGTTACGAGTATACTACTATCTCTTTATCAACCAGTGTACAGTGCGGTAGTTCACGGCTGTGGCTACCTCTGTGTCGGCAGTCGGCAGGCAGTCCGTCCATCCATAATTGTATTATTATTATAATATATACCACCTAACCGTGGTTTTTTTATACCACCTAACCGTGGCAGTCCGTCCATAATTGTATACTAGTATCCAATCCATCCATCTCCATTGTTTACCTGAGGTGCCTTTTAGTTCTGCCTATAAAATATGGAGAACAAAAAAGTTGAGGTTCCAAAATTAGGGAAAGATCAAGATCCACTTCCACCTCGTGCTGAAGCTGCTGCCACTAGTCATGGCCGAGACGATGAAATGCCAGCAACGTCGTCTGCCAAGGCCGATGCCCAATGTCATAGTACAGAGCATGTCAAATCCAAAACACCAAATATCAGAAAAAAAAGGACTCCAAAACCTAAAATAAAATTGTCGGAGGAGAAGCGTAAACTTGCCAATATGCCATTTACCACACGGAGTGGCAAGGAACGGCTGAGGCCCTGGCCTATGTTCATGGCTAGTGGTTCAGCTTCACATGAGGATGGAAGCACTCAGCCTCTCGCTAGAAAACTGAAAAGACTCAAGCTGGCAAAAGCACCGCAAAGAACTGTGCGTTCTTTGAAATCCCAAATCCACAAGGAGAGTCCAATTGTGTCGTTTGCGATGCCTGACCTTCCCAACACTGGACGTGAAGAGCATGCGCCTTCCACTATTTGCATGCCCCCTGCAAGTGCTGGAAGGAGCACCCGCAGTCCAGTTCCTGATAGTCAGATTGAAGATGTCAGTGTTGAAGTACACCAGGATGAGGAGGATATGGGTGTTGCTGGCGCTGGGGAGGAAATTGACCAGGAGGATTCTGATGGTGAGGTGGTTTGTTTAAGTCAGGCACCCGGGGAGACACCTGTTGTCCGTGGGAGGAATATGGCCGTTGACATGCCAGGTGAAAATACCAAAAAAATCAGCTCTTCGGTGTGGAGGTATTTCACCAGAAATGCGGACAACAGGTGTCAAGCCGTGTGTTCCCTTTGTCAAGCTGTAATAAGTAGGGGTAAGGACGTTAACCACCTCGGAACATCCTCCCTTATACGTCACCTGCAGCGCATTCATAATAAGTCAGTGACAAGTTCAAAAACTTTGGGTGACAGCGGAAGCAGTCCACTGACCAGTAAATCCCTTCCTCTTGTAACCAAGCTCACGCAAACCACCCCACCAACTCCCTCAGTGTCAATTTCCTCCTTCCCCAGGAATGCCAATAGTCCTGCAGGCCATGTCACTGGCAAGTCTGACGAGTCCTCTCCTGCCTGGGATTCCTCCGATGCATCCTTGCGTGTAACGCCTACTGCTGCTGGCGCTGCTGTTGTTGCCGCTGGGAGTCGATGGTCATCCCAGAGGGGAAGTCGTAAGCCCACTTGTACTACTTCCAGTAAGCAATTGACTGTTCAACAGTCCTTTGCGAGGAAGATGAAATATCACAGCAGTCATCCTACTGCAAAGCGGATAACTGAGTCCTTGACAACTATGTTGGTGTTAGACGTGCGTCCGGTATCCGCCGTTAGTTCACAGGGAACTAGACAATTTATTGAGGCAGTGTGCCCCCGTTACCAAATACCATCTAGGTTCCACTTCTCTAGGCAGGCGATACCGAGAATGTACACGGACGTCAGAAAAAGACTCACCAGTCTCCTAAAAAATGCAGTTGTACCCAATGTCCACTTAACCACGGACATGTGGACAAGTGGAGCAGGGCAGGGTCAGGACTATATGACTGTGACAGCCCACTGGGTAGATGTATGGACTCCCGCCGCAAGAACAGCAGCGGCGGCACCAGTAGCAGCATCTCGCAAACGCCAACTCTTTCCTAGGCAGGCTACGCTTTGTATCACCGCTTTCCAGAATACGCACACAGCTGAAAACCTCTTACGGCAACTGAGGAAGATCATCGCGGAATGGCTTACCCCAATTGGACTCTCCTGTGGATTTGTGGCATCGGACAACGCCAGCAATATTGTGTGTGCATTAAATATGGGCAAATTCCAGCACGTCCCATGTTTTGCACATACCTTGAATTTGGTGGTGCAGAATTTTTTAAAAAACGACAGGGGCGTGCAAGAGATGCTGTCGGTGGCCAGAAAAATTGCGGGACACTTTCGGCGTACAGGCACCACGTACAGAAGACTGGAGCACCACCAAAAACTACTGAACCTGCCCTGCCATCATCTGAAGCAAGAAGTGGTAACGAGGTGGAATTCAACCCTCTATATGCTTCAGAGGTTGGAGGAGCAGCAAAAGGCCATTCAAGCCTATACAATTGAGCACGATATAGGAGATGGAATGCACCTGTCTCAAGTGCAGTGGAGAATGATTTCAACGTTGTGCAAGGTTCTGATGCCCTTTGAACTTGCCACACGTGAAGTCAGTTCAGACACTGCCAGCCTGAGTCAGGTCATTCCCCTCATCAGGCTTTTGCAGAAGAAGCTGGAGGCATTGAAGAAGGAGCTAACACGGAGCGATTCCGCTAGGCATGTGGGACTTGTGGATGCAGCCCTTAATTCGCTTAACAAGGATTCACGGGTGGTCAATCTGTTGAAATCAGAGCACTACATTTTGGCCACCGTGCTCGATCCTAGATTTAAAGCCTACCTTGGATCTCTCTTTCCGGCAGACACAGGTCTGCTGGGGTTGAAAGACCTGCTGGTGACAAAATTGTCAAGTCAAGCGGAACGCGACCTGTCAACATCTCCTCCTTCACATTCTCCCGCAACTGGGGGTGCGAGGAAAAGGCTCAGAATTCCGAGCCCACCCGCTGGCGGTGATGCAGGGCAGTCTGGAGCGACTGCTGATGCTGACATCTGGTCCGGACTGAAGGACCTGACAACGATTACGGACATGTCGTCTACTGTCACTGCATATGATTCTCTCAACATTGATAGAATGGTGGAGGATTATATGAGTGACCGCATCCAAGTAGGCACGTCACACAGTCCGTACTTATACTGGCAGGAAAAAGAGGCAATTTGGAGGCCCTTGCACAAACTGGCTTTATTCTACCTAAGTTGCCCTCCCACAAGTGTGTACTCCGAAAGAGTGTTTAGTGCCGCCGCTCACCTTGTCAGCAATCGGCGTACGAGGTTACATCCAGAAAATGTGGAGAAGATGATGTTCATTAAAATGAATTATAATCAATTCCTCCGCGGAGACATTGACCAGCAGCAATTGCCTCCACAAAGTACACAGGGAGCTGAGATGGTGGATTCCAGTGGGGACGAATTGATAATCTGTGAGGAGGGGGATGTACACGGTGATATATCGGAGGGTGAAGATGAGGTGGACATCTTGCCTCTGTAGAGCCAGTTTGTGCAAGGAGAGATTAATTGCTTCTTTTTTGGGGGGGGTCCAAACCAACCCGTCATATCAGTCACAGTCGTGTGGCAGACCCTGTCACTGAAATGATGGGTTGGTTAAAGTGTGCATGTCCTGTTTTGTTTATACAACATAAGGGTGGGTGGGAGGGCCCAAGGATAATTCCATCTTGCACCTCTTTTTTCTTTTCTTTTTCTTTGCATCATGTGCTGATTGGGGAGGGTTTTTTGGAAGGGACATCCTGCGTGACACTGCAGTGCCACTCCTAGATGGGCCCGGTGTTTGTGTCGGCCACTAGGGTCGCTAATCTTACTCACACAGCTACCTCATTGCGCCTCTTTTTTTCTTTGCGTCATGTGCTGTTTGGGGAGGGTTTTTTGGAAGGGACATCCTGCGTGACACTGCAGTGCCACTCCTAGATGTGCCCGGTGTTTGTGTCGGCCACTAGGGTCGCTAATCTTACTCACACAGTCAGCTACCTCATTGCGCCTCTTTTTTTCTTTGCGTCATGTGCTGTTTGGGGAGGGTTTTTTGGAAGGGACATCCTGCGTGACACTGCAGTGCCACTCCTAGATGGGCCCGGTGTTTGTGTCGGCCACTAGGGTCGCTTATCTTACTCACACAGCGACCTCGGTGCAAATTTTAGGACTAAAAATAATATTGTGAGGTGTGATGTGTTCAGAATAGGCTGAAAATGAGTGTAAATTATGTTTTTTGAGGTTAATAATACTTTGGGATCAAAATTACCCCCAAATTCTATGATTTAAGCTGTTTTTTAGGGTTTTTTTAAAAAAACACCCGAATCCAAAACACACCCGAATCCGACAAAAAAAATTCGGTGAGGTTTTGCCAAAACGCGGTCGAACCCAAAACACGGCCGCGGAACCGAACCCAAAACCAAAACACAAAACCCGAAAAATTTCCGGCGCTCATCTCTAGTAACCCCCCCTTGACAAATCACCGTTACCCTCAGGCCTTTTATAATAATAACCCAGACACTAAATCAAAAGGAGTGGCGATAATATTCTCTAGGTCCCTCCAATTGTCAGATGTCTCAGTCCATAAGCCGATCCCTGGTCGCCTTTTAATAGTAAGCTGTAAAATATGTATGTGCCCATACACATTTGTTGCACTATACGCCCCAAACAAGGACCAACTCCCATTTTTCCGCTCTGCCCTTGCCCAAATGGAACCACACCTCTCGGGGATCGTGGTTTTGGGGGGAGACCTGAACTGGATCATGGATCCATCACTGGACTCATCTTCCGGAGCCCCCCGAACCTCCCAACGTCAATACCGACAAGCTAGACGACTATTCTATGACCTCCAGCTGGCTGACTCCTGGAGGGTTCTCCATCCCTCCGATCGTGACTACTCCTTCTACTCGCCCCCACATAATACTTACTCTCGTCTCGACTACATATTTTTGAGTCATAGACATCTCCCTTTACTAATAGACTCCTCCATAGGCTCGATAACCTGGTCTGATCACGCCCCGGTATATATGACCTTTTCAACCCCCAGGCTACCCCAGGCCAATGGGCCTGGCGCCTCAACGAGTCCTTACTCCAAGACCAATATTGCAAAGGCGAAATAGAAAAAGCTCTGACCGAATTCTTCTCCATAAATGATACCAACGATGTTTCCAAGATTATCCTATGGGAAGCACATAAATGCACCATAAGAGGTAAGCTTATACAGCTGGGGGCATTTATGAAGACACAGCGGTCAGCACTAATCACCAAACTGATAGAACGACTACACCACCTCGAGTCCTCGCACAAAGCGTCCCTTTCAGAGGCTGACTATTTAGAACTACTGGACACACGTGCCCAACTAAAGAAAACCCTCAATGATAGTGTTCAGCTTTCAATCCGTAAATGCAACTCTAAATACTATCAGTGGGGTAATAAATCTGGTCGCCTCCTAGCCCAAGCACTTAAAGCTCAACGCTCCTCCTTGTATATTAACAATGTGAAAGATCACAGAGATGCTCCCCGATTTAAAACCCCAGAAATTGCTGCGTGCTTCAAACAATACTACTCCCTTCTTTATAATTTAGAAAAACGACCCGATGGCACAGCCACCCCCTATGACTTCCAACAGGCAAAGGCGTATTTAGAACAGGTGTCCTATCCCGTCCTATCACCCTCAGATAGGGAAGCACTGGAACTACCCTTTACCCAACAAGAGCTGGAAAACGCTCTGACCTCGACACCCTCTGGTAAGAGCCCGGGGCCAGACGGCTTCACACTCACCTACTATAAGCAATTCAAAGAACTCGTTTCCCCTTATCTTCTACAGGCCTTCAACTCCATCTCCGCAGATACCCATTTCTCGGGCCAATCCCTGGGGGCCCATATCTCCGTCTTACCTAAGCCTGGCAAAGACCCCTCGATCTGCTCCAGCTATAGGCCCATATCTCTTCTAAACGTCGATGTCAAACTTTTCGCTAAATTAATGGCAATCAGACTAACTGCATTTCTACCATCTCTAATCCATAGCGACCAGGTGGGGTTTGTCCCAAATCGAGAAGCTAAGGACAACACCACTAAGGTGCTGAACCTAATCCACATAGCATCCCAGGGCGGTCCCCCGACGATGCTGCTATCTACCGACGCCGAGAAGGCTTTCGACAGAGTCAGTTGGGGTTTTATGAGGTCTGTACTGGGGCACATCGCATTGGGCCCCCTAGCGCTTGGTAGAATTATGGGACTTTATAGATCCCCCACAGCCCGAATCCGAGTCAACGGATCCTTATCCGATCCCTTCTTTATAAGTAACGGGACACGACAGGGTTGCCCATTATCCCCTTTACTTTTTGTCCTCTGTATCGAAGCCCTCGCGAGAGCTATTAGAGCCAATGATGGCATTACTGGCCTGAGAGTTGGGGATACAGATCACAAACTCTCCCTGTTTGCTGATGACTTATTGGCTACAATAACCCATCCGACCTCCTCCCTTCCTCATCTCATGCAAGAGCTGTCCCATTTTGGGCTTCTCTCCAACTTTAAGATTAACATGTCCAAATCCTGTGCCCTGAGCATCTCTACGCCCCCCGACACGGTGGCCAAACTTAAACGATCCTTTCCCTTCACCTGGAACACCTCTCACATATCCTATTTGGGAACACAGCTGCCAAGCGATTTGTCCCGTCTGTTCACCTTGAATTTTGCGCCCCTTCTCCGAACTCTCAGAGCTGACTATAGTAGATGGTACCTTAAACCACTCTCCCCAAACTTCTCTACAAATTACAGGCCCTCCCCATACAGATCCCAGACTCCTGGTTCAAGTCCATACGGCTCTTGATACAACAGTTCATATGGTCCCGGAGACGGCCTAGAATTAGCCGATCCACCATGATTCGTTCCACCCGTAGTGGTGGCTTCCAACTACCTGATGTCAGAGGCTACTATTGGGCAATATTGCTTAATAGGGTGTTGGATTGGACGAGGAGTCGGGATACTAAGCAGTGGGTGGCTTTGGAGGGGCTCTACATACAACAATTCCCAGAGATCTTCCCCTGGCTCCCTTCCCTACCCAGACCCCCAACCCCCCACCCAACTATCACTGCTACCCTTTCCTTCTGGAAAAAAGCGCGCAACTGGCCCTCCCTATCTTCCGCTTTTGGCCCGCTGACCTCTTTCCTAGCTAACCCCGACTTTCTGCCAGGCTTAACGCCCTCCCACTTTAGAGACTGGGCCCTAGAGGGTCTCTTTAGGGTAGGCCAGCTGGCGACTCCCTCTGGTGTTAGGCAGTTTTCAGAAATACGATCAAAATGGGAAATCCCGCAACATGACTTCTGGAAATATCTACAGCTTAGACATTTCCTGCACTCTAAGCACAGATATATCCTGGCCTCACGAGAACTAACACAGTTCGAAAGGCTCTGCGTTTCAAAGTGTACCCCCAAGCATACTGTCTCCGCGCTCTACAAACTGCTACAGAGTTCTGATGCTCAGATACCCACACCCTTCCAGGTGGCCTGGGAGAGGGACCTTGGGATTCAACTAACATATAAAGAATGTCAGAAGATATTCCTCAAATCTCACAAAAGCTCAGTGTGTATACAAGTTAGGGAAACCCAATATAAACTGTTAATGAGATGGTACAGACACCCCTCCCTCCTCCACTTCATGTACCCTGGAGTGACAGACAGATGCTGGAGATGTCTTAACGCCACCGGCACCCTAATGCATATCTGGTGGAACTGCCCCCTACTCTGTCCTTTCTGGGCTGACGTCATTTCCATCTCACGAGACATACTCCAAACCCCTATCCCTAATGACCCAGCCTTCTGGTTGCTCTCCCACTCCTCAATTTCGCTGGCCCAACACAAGACATCATTACTCCGCCACTTATCTAATGCAGCACGGGCAGTTATCCCCACACTATGGAGATCCCCAAACCCGCCCACAAGAAAACTATGGTTCACTAGAATTAACTATTTTATGAACATGGAGAACATCCTCCTGGTCTCCAGAGACAAACTCTCAGAGTTCATGGCCACCTGGCTACCCTGGATAGAATATACGTCCTCTACAGACTACAAAGATTACGTTTACGCTACCAAATGATCTAGCTTCGCAGTCGATCGATCAATATGACTGCATTACATTTATTACTCAGTTCGAAGGGCCCCAGTCCTGGTCACTCTCTGCTCTCTTCTTTTTCCTATCTTTATTTCATACCTCGCTCTTCTTCTACCTATCTTATTATGCTTACCTAAGACATCACGATTGTAGTCACTGTGCAGGCAGATTGCAAATTGATACTACTTTGATGCTATAAGATAATATACTGAAACTTGTACCTATACCGGTCACCCAGAGCTTGCAGTGACCTACCACTCTGTTTTCTTTGGCTAAAATGTACTTGACCCTAATTATACGTTATGTTGCCTATATGTTTGAACGTGATGTAATCCTTATATCTTCTTGAATAAAAACAGATTATACAAAAAAATGTATTGTCACCAGCTTCTCCTCCTGTTGTTTTCTGCACCTAGCAATATTCTTGTGGTGTTCAATTGCGCACTCTCTAAGACAAGCTACTGTGACCCCTCTCCAATTAGGCAAAGATGTTTGTACCCTGTGACTTACTGTCTTATTGAGTCCGTCCATTAGCACAGAGACAGCCACCTCCCTGTAATTTGCATTGTTCCCTGTATCTGATACTCCAATGTATCTATCCATTATTTGCAGGGCCCGATGAAAATATTCAGATGCCATTTCATTTTCCCTCTGTTTTATGGAGAAAATTCTTCTCCACTTAACAGTAATGGGGAAACACAACTCTAGTTGCCTATTAATTCGTTCTACATTCTCCTGATTGTTTCCGTCAGTCATAGGACTATCCGACTCTAACCTACAATCAGTGATACATTTTTTTGGGTGTCAATATTAGGGGGTAGGCACGCTTTTAAAAGTATCCGCCAATCTTTATTAGCTGGTTCGTGAGCATTACCCAGATCTCTGATAAACTTCTGACATCTGGCTAACTGCTTCCGGGGATCGGGGAATTCTGAAATGATTGACCGCAGCTCAGCTCTGGACCACAGGCAATACATTGCATTATTCCTGGTGAGGATTACTCCCTGACTATCGGTTCCCCTATTGGGAGTAACTATTTCCAAGACAGGATGTAATCCTACCATTCCGTTCCTAATCTGTTTGCTGTAAGGTAGCGTTGTCTCTGTGTAATGACCCGTCTCACACTTACCGGTAGCTGTGACCTCACCAGTTCTTTCAGTGGGGAATACTGTTACTGCTCTAACTGGATGGATAGGCCCCACCTGAGTTTCCTGCAAGGCGACTGCCTGAATGAGAGCTGCGATTTGGCAAGGTCCTTCATCTTCCTGTGACCTATAATCTTGGAGAGAGTTCAAAACAGGATACAACTTGCAAAGGTTAGGGTTAATACATTGCTCTTGCATACTACTATCATTTACAGATGTACCATTGATTGTAGCCATCTTTTTCCCTTCGACCTGTGTTGGTAATGGTGTGTTCGTGTCCTCATTCCTGCTAGGTTTGGAACCTGCTTTGCGGGTTTGTTCCCTTTGCATTTCCCCCTCTTTTTGCCATAATTTTAAACAATCGTTATGTCTAATCCTTTGTTTTCTGGATTTAAGAAGACATATTTTACTGCTTACATTCTGCAGTACCTCTGGTTCAAAGCTGCCCACCCTAGGGAATGATACCCTATCGTTGTCAGTCATACGTACCCATTCAGACAAAAAGTCTTCAGCGTGTGGACCATATTTCCCACACATAATGCTTTTTCCTTTTTTAAACCTCGCTGACCCCTTGGGGGTCTCTTCAACCTGAACCCTGGCTAAACGTCCCTTAGTTGAGCAACTGGCTCCCATAATTGTGGGCCTTTTCCCACAAACACCAAAATACTCAATATAAGGCGACGGTGAAAGTTCTCCGAGCGCTTTCACCCACTCTCGCCCACATTGGCCAGTACTACCATACACTGTCGATAGCGAAGGCGATGTACCCAACTTAGGGCCCCTATTGACCTATATTTACTGGAAGTTTTTAGGAATAACTTACCCTTTCCAGTAAAGTATCTGTCGTTGGAGATTTTCCTGAGAGAGACCAGCGAAAACTCCCTATGCACTTTTTTTTATACACAAATCACGCTTGCGTATGCTCTACACAGCGCTAATGATACCGCGATTTTACGCAAAATCTCGCGAAAGGGGTATCAAGTTGCGCTATATATCGCACCCACAAACGCGCGGTCCAGTCGCACAGCGTATAGGTACTTGTTACCTATCTGCCGTACGACCACTGGAATCGAATCACAAGCTGCGAAACCTCAGCCGGAGCGTATCAAAACAACAACATAGGTCACACAGTTCATCACAATTCCCTACCATGCTCCTGTGTAAGTCTCCTCACGACTTACGTATTCCAAATCTTATACTAACGTGAGTCAGCCGCCTCACGCCAACAAGCCTCCACTCACTTGGTGTACCGAACGACGGGAATTCCGGGGTTCAAATCCACTCACTCCGCTTTCGCTCACTCAAATACACTTTGTTTTTCTTTTCTGTACAAATTTTTTTAATTCATTCAGATTGGCAGCTTTACCCCCAGAGGCAATACAGTTTAAACAAAAGTTTTATACTAATCTGCTTTAGAAACCGGGTAGTTTTGTGCTATTGTAGCATGGCTACTGTCCCACCTTTTAACTAAACGACACTATTGTGTAATTTGCACTTAGTGCCCGCACTCTTACGCACTTTGCATAAACACGCGACCATGCGTGTCTTTTACGCTGCGTGCGCAGTCCTGTACTTTATCTGAGACACGTGTACAAATCCCTGCGTCCGCAATAAAACAAATCCCACAGCTCTATAAATGTTAACAGTACTAATTACTATTGCCCACTAGACACAACTTGTTCTGTATAAACTTTTATGCAGACCTGCGTTTGTGTCTTTTACACTTACTTCCTTAAAAAGATTTTATTTTAGTTTTAACTATATAGCAACAAATGTATCTGGTTTCACACAGATCTAAATGAATCTAGCAATAATCAATAATTTAAATGATATGATTCAGATTGGATAGCTATCCTGCAGAACATACACTGATATAAATATACACATAATTATAATAATATTATATATATGTACCATTCATTTTGCATATCAAAGCTATGTGCTTTTCACTGCTAAAAAAAAAGCAGTTACACAGGTTAATTTGCATTTCAATGGCTATCCTATAGCAAACAGAGAGTTAACTAAATCCTGGGAAAGAAGAAGAAAAAAAAAGTATTTTTCTTTTTTTTTTTCTGTGTGCAATTTCTTACACCAAGCCAAGCATTTATCTCACCATTGACTCTCACTAGGCCCAATTGAAACTATTTGTAATTGACTATGGCATGGGTTAAATAAATGCATTGGTAACTCATAAATGGTGCTTGATGTGACAAGGGAAACTGATTGTTCTGAGCAGACTGAAAATCAGCTATTTAGAAAATGACCTTCCTAAAATGGCCACTGCTCCTCTCCATTCCACATCCATGAGGTTTACACAAGATGGTGGACAGGCCATGTGGTTAGTCCCAAATGGAGGACAGACCATGCGGCTTCCTTTGTCACAAAGAAATCACACATTATACAAGCACCAGAAGTTATTTTAGGCCTGAGTTTTAAAAAAAAAACTATATCAAGGCTATGCAGCAACTTTTAAATGTACTTTTAAACCTACTTAACAGATAAACAATCCAATCTGAATCAAACACAATATGACTTATTTGAACTTTGTTTTGCAACAATGTGAGAGGGTATGCAAAGTATCGGTGCACTCTTGTGTACGCTTTTTTTCGCCAAAAAATTCACAGATTTTTAAATAGCTTTTTTCCTGTGTTTTACGGGTTCTACCAGCACCTCTGCAAACCATACAGAGCAGACGTCATCTAATCAGCACACAAGTAGGGTTTTCAGTGTATCCATCGACCAAGAAAAGGTTACGTAGGATACCTTCTTTCCGCCCTTTGCTGATAGATTATGTCTGCTATGACCTGTTAGGCTGTGAGTATGTGGAAACCGGACAATGACTCCAATTGTAAATGCTGATTTACATACAGGACTAAAAGCAACACTTTAAAAAGACATTTCATACACTTTAAATGGAGCCGCTGCGGCCGCTATACTTAATCCTCAACCTACGTACTTATTACACCATTAGCGTACAGAGTCCCGTACCATGTACGGACTTTGCATACAAACGCCGCGCTGGCTGTACAAAGTACACTCAGCGCGTACACACCCAAAGATACACCGTGAACCCTTAACAGCTATACATGCGATAGTAATACACTTATAACCTTAGCAGGGAAAGGAAAACACGACACCGGTTTGTATTTAAAATGCCGGGTACCGACACCATAACATATTATTACTGAAAGGGGGTTACAATAACAAAGCAATACAATACAAAAGAATAATGGCTACAGTCAATGGTACATACGTGTTTGGTTTTCGCCGCGCTACCCAGTCTGGTCCTCGGTCATCTAGATAGATAACTTTTAGAGTCTTGTCTGACCAGGCCTGCAGCTGGCTCCTTTTATACAATCTTCCAAAACTTAACACAATGGATACTGTAATCTCTTTGTCCATTGGACACAGGGATGGTCATTTACAGTACAGGAGAGGTCATAGGTTGGTTTGAATAGGTGGGCGATGTCTGTTCCAGATGCACTTGTGGGTGGTTTCCTCTGGGTTCCCGCCGCATACCTAATGTACAGTAAATACAGTTTATATCTATATTCTGTTCCTGCACATAACTATTCGCAGGAACGTGCGATCTTCTGCAAACCAACACCGGAATATTACCCTTAAAATACCCTACAGCTGGATACCAAACACCACCTGTCAGGATTGAGCCAGTCAGGATCCCGGTGTTGGTATTCCAACCGCCGGGATCCCGTCTGGCGGGATTTCGTACTGATCCCAGGCAGAGTTTCAGGTTTTATGAGCTACTGATTGAGCTTTCTGACCAGAGGAGAGATAGGAGGGTAGAGAGAGCTGTAAGTGACACTAGGATCCAGCTTCTCCTCCTCTCTGCCTGGGTGTTTGGGTCCTGTGTAACCTGGCATTATTCAACTATTAGCTTATATCTAATATACCTAGGGTGACAATATTATCCCTTTTACCTGGGACGCTCATGGATTACACAGGTTCTGGGGCTGGCTGACTTCAAGCCTACATTTCAGCTGGTTTTAATCAGCCACAAAACCTGTGTAATCCATGAGCGTCCAGGTAAAGGGGATAATATGGTCAGTCTAAATATACCCCATTGGATTAAATTTAATATACACAATCCATACATCCTAACATGACCCAGTCCTGGAGGGATAACATGCTATCTTAAGTTATGATTGCAATCACCTGTGGTGAAGCACCTTTCTTATCTATTAAATAGTTCAACACAGGTGACACCAATCATATATTAAGAAGGAAGTCCAGGTAGAGAGCATTTTGTCCCTCCTGGAATGGGTCATGTTGGGGGGTATGCCTTCCACCGGGGACCCTCTTGTCTTAAGTGCCCCGGAGCACCCCCAAGGCTTAAACCGGCCCTGGTACTGCCCTTTAGTCTTTCCTAGCAGGAAGCTACGACTGCATCTAAATCTGGTACCAGGGTGGGAAAGAAAAATCTACACCTTAGTAGGTCTCTGATTATTAAGATGAAGAGAAGGGAAGGAAGAAAAAGCTAGGTGATCCCCACGTTGCATACGGTGACAGCATTTGTACTAAGGGCTACGACTTTGGGCCTGATTCTGATGTGTCTGCAATGTGTTTGGTCAAGATAAATACTCTCCCTAAACTGTTGTATATTCTTAAAATTTTACTGATAGGAGTTCCAGACTCCTGGTTCTGGTCCACACAATTGCTAATATAACAATATGTATGGTTCCGTAAAAGGCCCCAGATAAGCCATAATGTTATTACGAGACCTGTTCGGCGAGGGGGTTTTCAATTGCCAGATATGAAGACATACAGTATTACCATGCAATATTGCTTAATAGCATCTTGGACTGGACTAGGAATTGGGAGTGTAAACAATGGGTGGCGTTGGAAGCCCTATATATGCAGCAATACTCAGAAATTTTTCCCTGGCTCCAACCTCTCCCTAAGCCTTCCTTTGCACACCCAACTATTTCTCCTACTCTCTGTTTCTGGAAGACATTGCGTCGATGGCCCCATATTTCTTCCATCTTCGGCCCTTTGACCTCTTTTCTAGCTAATGTGGACTTCACGCCTGGATTCACTCTCTCCCACTTTAGTACATGGACGATGGAGGGGCTTTTCATGGTCGTCCAGCTGACGACTCCGTCGGGAGTTAAACAATTCTCAGATATTACAACAAAATGGAATATTACATTTTCTTATTTTTGGAAGTACCTGCAAGTCAGACACTTCTTGAACTCAGGTGGTACGGTCCTCCATGCTTCTAGAGAATTGACGCCATTCCAGAGACTTTGTGTTGCTCCAAATAACCCAACCCACATGATTTCCACCTTGTATAAGCGGTTACAATTTGCTACCTCACAGACCATTCCCCTATTTGCCTCAGCTTGGGAAATAGATTTGGGTCACACACTCTCAGATAAAGAACGGGAAGTGATTTTTCTTAAAGCTCATAGCAGCTCTATTTGTATCCAGGTGATCCCGTCTGCGTTTTCCCTGACACTCCCAGTAAACGGTCAGTTGCCATTCACAAATGGCCTCTTCCTGTCAATCTCCTTACGATCGCCCATGCGAATGGATTTTTCGCACCATCTTGTCACAGGGCGCCGATGCCCGTTGCAGCTGTGTGACGCGCCGGCACAGTGCAGTGCATACGCATGCACCATTCAGATCTGATCGCCCGCTGTGCGAAAACGCACAGCAGCGATCAGATCTGAATTAAGCCCGATGTGCACTGCAGGGGGGGGGGGGGGGGGGCAGATATAACACATGCAAAGGGAGTAGATTTGGGTGGGGGGTGTTCAAACTGAAATCTAAATTACAGTGTAAAAATAAAGCAGCCAGTATTTACCCTGCAGAGAAACAAAATAACCCACCCAAATCTAACTCTCTCTGCACATGTTATATCTGCCCCCCCCCCCCCCTGCAATGTACATAGGGGGTGATGGGTGATTCCGAGTTGTTCGCTCGCTAGCAGATTTTAGCAGCATTGCACACGCTAGTCCGCCGCCCTCTGGGAGTGTATCTTAGCATAGCAGAATTGCGAACGAAAGATTAGCAGAATTGCGAATAGAAAATTGTTAGCAGTTTCTGAGTAGATCGAGACTTACTCCTACACTGCGATCAGCTCAGGCCATTTCGTTCCTGGTTTGACGTCACAAACACGCCCTGCGTTCGGACAGCCACTCTCCCGTTTCTCCAGACACTCCTGCGTTTTATCCTGGCACGCCTGCGTTTTTCCGCACACTCCCAGAAAACGGTCAGTTTCCGCCTAGAAACACCCACTTCCTGTCAATCACACTCCGATCACTTCAACGATGAAAATTTTTCGTTCGGACGTGAGTAAATCTACTAAGTTTTGTGCTAAAATACTTAGCGCATGCGCACTGCGTACCATGCGCATGCGCATTTTTGCCTTATTCGCTCTGTTGCGAAAGTCGGCAACGAGCGAACAACTCGGAATGACCCCCATGGTCTTGCTCATTAGCTAACAAATTTGCTGCTGCGATCAGGTCTGCATTGGGCCCTTAGCTCTTTTTATGTTTGTTTGTTTTTAAATCCAGATCCAAAACCACCTTCTGCTTTAAAAGGAGGGGTCGAGGGGGACTGTGGAAGTTATCGGTGTACCGCAGGGACGTGCAGTCAGGGGAGGCAGGGGAGGCAGTGCCTCCCCTGTCATTCTCCCCTGTCATTAATGATTACAATAATATAAAGAAGATACTTCTGACACATATTCTGTGTCATTAGTATATGCTTTATATTATTTTAATCATTTCTACA
Source organism: Pseudophryne corroboree (assembly GCF_028390025.1). NCBI lineage: Eukaryota > Metazoa > Chordata > Amphibia > Anura > Myobatrachidae > Pseudophryne > Pseudophryne corroboree. The sequence continues at coordinate 315,821,792 of NC_086453.1, read as the reverse complement.
TTTTCAAACAGGTTAAAAAAAATTTTAGCGGCATCGAGAGCGGTGCCTCTTGTAGATCATTACAAAGGTCCGGAAGCGGAGGGCGGGCAGGGGGCGGGGCCAAGGAGAGGGCTGTAAAAGCCCATTAAAAATACCAGGAAAAGCGGCACCAGTGTGAGTGCCTCAGTGGCAGGGGCGTGCTTTCTGCCCATATGAAAGCACGCCCCTGCCTCTGAGCCAGATATGATTGGGCACTGTCCGATACTCTTTCCTCCGGCCATACCCGCATCACCCGCACACCGCCGGCGCCGCCACTCATCACCCCCGACCCCTCACCTGGTGCTGACCTCTCCTCCTGACTAGGCGGCCGCGTATCACCCCCGACCCCTCACCTGGTGCTGACCTCTCCTCCTGACTAGGCGGCCCGCACACCGCCGGCTCCGCTCCCCCCCCCCCCCCGCGCGCGCTCACCTGGTGCTGATCACCCTCCCCCCCCGCCCGCTCGCTCACCGTCAGTGCTGCCCTCCCGCCCGCTCATCTCTAGTGTGCAGCTCATCACCCCTCACCGTCAGTGCTGCTCATCCCCCCCCCCGCTCAGTGCCAGTGAGTGCTGCTCATCTCTCCCCCCCCCATCCCCCCCGCTCACCTGCTGCTGCTCATCATCTTCCCCCCCCCCCACTCACCTGGTGCTGCTCATCTCCCCCCCACCCCCCGCTCACCATCAGTGCAGCTCATCTCTACGCTCATCTCCCCCCCCCTCCCCCTGCTCAGTGCCAGTGCTGCTCATCCCCCCCCCCCTCAGTGATAGTGAGTGCTGCTCATCTCCCCCCCCCCATCCCCCCGCTCACCTGGCGCTGCTCATCATCATCTCCCCCCCCCCCCACTCACCTGGTGCTGCTCATCTCCCCCCCACCCTCCCCCTCACCATCAGTGCTGCTCAACTCTCCACTCATCTCCCCCCCCCCCTCCCCCTGCTCAGAGCCAGTGCTCATCTCTCCCCCCCGCTCACCTGGTGCTGCTCATCACCTCCCCCCGCTCACTTGTTGCTGCTCATCACCTCCCCCCGCTCACCTGTTGCTGCTCATCACCTCCCCCCGCTCACCTGGTGCTGCTCATCACCTCCCCCCGCTCACCTGTTGCTGCTCATCCCCCCCCCACCCCACGCTCACCATCAGTGCAGCTCACCTCTCCCCCCCCCCCCCTACTCACCAGGTGCTGCTCATCACCTCCCCCCCCCCCCCCCGCTCACGTCAGTGCTGCTCATCTTCCAACCCCTCCACCACCCAAACAGTCGCTGGTGCTGCACATCCCCCCCCCCCCCCCCCCTGTTCAGTGCCAATGCTGCTCATCTCTCCCTCCACGCTCACCGCCAGTGCTCATCACCCCCACCCCGCCCACCCCCGCTCGCAGCCGGTGCTGGTCATCTCCCCCCTCCCCCCGCTCACTGCCAGTGCTGCTCATCTTCCCCACAGCCCCCACCCCTCCTTCCGCTCACCGCCAGTGCTTCTCACTTCCCACCCTGCTCACTGCCAGTGCTGTTCATCTTCCCCACAGCCCCTTCCCTGCTCACTGCCAGTGCTGTTCATCTTCCCCACAGCCCCTTCCCTGCTCACTGCCAGTGCTGCTCATCTCCCCCCCGCTCACCGCCAGTGCTGCTGATCTCCCCCCTCCACCTCACTACCGCCCGCCGTTCGCTTGCCAGCTGAGCTGAGCTGGGCTATCACCTGGAGGGAGCACAGGAGAAGTTGCAGAGGCTTGGCCGCAGCATCTGGGAATATGTGAGAGACCGCAGCCGCTACTGACAGACACTGGTGAGTAGCTTGTAAATTCCCAACCTCCCCCACCCAGTGGCGCCAATCTATCTTTTTGCTGGTGGGTACCGTGACGTAATTATGTCGCCGTGTCTGCACACGCAACAGACCAGGAGGCTGACTGTGAGCTGGGGGTGGAGCCACGGGCTGAGGAATTTACTGCCCGTGGCTCCACCCCCAGCTCACAGTCAGCCTCCTGGTCTCTGGGGTATTGGGCGGCTGGGGGAAGCTGTAGTGTCAGCCCGTGCCCGGGGCTTCACTGAAACTATCCTGCGCTCACCCCCCGCTGGCAGCTCATTGAGTGTCGGCCGGGGGAAGCTGCAGTGCTGTGCCTGGGGCTCCGCTGAGACTGCTGCGCTACATGAGCCACCAGCGGGGGTGATCGCAACATAGTCATACACCAGATGTGAATTTTGGCTCATTCTGTGTGCTACAATGTGAATTTCGGCTCATCAGTGTGCTACAATGTGAATTTCGGCTCATTCAGTGTGCTACAGTGTGAATTTCGGCTCATTCAGTGCGCTACAATGTGAATGTCGTCTCATTCTGCGTGCTACAATGTGAATGTCGGCTCATTCAGTGTGCTACAATGTGAATGTCGGCTCATTCAGTGTGCTAGAATGAATGTCGGCTCATTCAGTGTGCTACAATGTGACTTTCGGCTCATTCAGTGTGCTACAATGTGAATTTCGGCTCATTCAGTGTGCTACAATGTGAATGTCGGCTCATTCAGTGTGCTACAATGTGAATTTCGGCTCATTCAGTGTGCTATAATGTGAATTTCGGCTCATTCAGTGTGCTGCAATGTGAATTTCGGCTCATTCAGTGTGCTACAATGTGAATTTCGGCTCATTCAGTGTGCTACAATGTGAATTTCGGCTCATTCAGTGTGCTACAATGTGAATGTCGGCTCATTCAGTGTGCTACAATGTGAATTTCGGCTCATTCAGTGTGCTACAATGTGAATGTCGGCTCATTCAGTGTGTTACAATGTGAATGTCGGCTCATTCAGTGTGCTACAGTGTGAATTTTGGCTCATTCAGTGCACTACAATGTGAATGCCGTCTCATTCTGCGTGCTACAATGTGAATTTCGGCTCATTCAGTGTGCTACAATGTGAATTTCGTCTCATTCAGTGTGCTACAATGTGAATGTCGGCTCATTCAGTGTGCTACAATGTGAATGTCGGCTCATTCAGTGTGCTACAATGTGAATTTCGGCTCATTCAGTGTGCTACAATGTGAATTTCGGCTCATTCAGTGTGCTACAATGTGAATTTCGGCTCATTCCGTGTGCTACAATGTGAGCTTCGGCTCATTCCGTGTGCTACAATGTGAATGTTGTCTCATTCTGCGTGCTACAATGTGAATGTCGGCTCATTCAGTGTGCTACAATGTGAATGTCGGCTCATTCAGTGCGCTACAATGTGAATGTCGGCTCATTCAGTGTGCTACAATGTGACTTTCGGCTCATTCAGTGTGCTACAATGTGAATTTCGGCTCATTCAGTGTGCTACAATGTGAATTTCGGCTCATTCAGTGTGCTACAATGTGAATGTCGGTTCATTCAGTGTGCTACAATGTGAATTTCGGCTCATTCAGTGTGCTACAATGTGAATTTCGGCTCATTCAGTGTGCTGCAATGTGAATTTCGGCTCATTCAGTGTGCTACAATGTGAATTTCGGCTCATTCAGTGTGCTACAATGTGAATTTCGGCTCATTCAGTGTGCTACAATGTGAATGTCGGCTCATTCAGTGTGCTACAATGTGAATTTCAGCTCATTCAGTGTGCTACAATGTGAATTTCGGCTCATTCAGTGTGCTACAAGGTTAATTTCGGCTCATTCAGTGTGCTACAGTGTGAATTTTGGCTCATTCAGTGTGCTACAATGTGAATTTCGGCTCATTCAGTGTGCTACAATGTGAATGTCGGCTCATTCAGTGTGTTACAATGTGAATGTCGGCTCACAAGCCCAGCAGGCACAGCCAGGGGCGGTGATGACATGATATAGTGCTATGGATTGTATGAGGAAGCGGGCACCAAATCCGTGTGTTGCTTAGGGCTCCATGAGGTCTAAACTCGCCTCTGGCAGCGGCCATAGCGGCGCCTTTAGTGGGCATGCCTCACCAGCCACTGACCTCACTGCAAGCCACTGGTGTACCGGGCCCCAAGACTTCTGTTGCCGGCCCTGACTGTATATGCATTAACAACAGTATTTTGTGTTTAATTAAACCCTAAAAATAGAAATATCAATTAGCAGTAGAGGCTTCTACTGACCCCCAACCAGATTTGTCAGGTAAGAGCGGTCACTTAAATATTTATTAGAGGTGTGCAATTTGGTTCTTTAGAAATCTGAACTACCCGAATTTTGTGGAACCGAGCCGAGTCCCGGTTCGGACCTCCCCGTGGTTAAAAATGTGGACTTTAAATCTGGATATCAGGGTTTTGGATTGCATGACATGATTTTAGTTTTTTTTATCCATTTCCAAGAAATCCAAAACCGGCTTTTCAATCCGAATTCCGAACCTAAACACTTGAAAGTGGCTTTTGCAAAACCAAAACACGACGATAAAATTAGGACCAAAACAGGATGATAAAATTAGAACCAAAACACGAGACTACGCACATCTCCAGTGTTTATATATTTCAACACCAAAATGACGGGATTTACCGCAATGAAAAATGAGTTGTTTTAAATCCTGCGGCACAAGAACGCATACAGTTGTAGCTTATTCAGCAGCAGTTGCTGCGTACATGCAGACCAGCTGATTTACCCGTCTGTGCATGTGCAGCACTGCAAACGTGCGTGCGCATAGGTTAAAATGCGATTGCATCCCATGAGGATGCAATCTCATTTTGATTGATAGAGGCAGGGGGCAGTGGCATTGCAGCATTGCGGGGGCGTGGTCCAGACAATGAAGGTGTGACCGAACCATTTTAGGGGCGGCCACATGACGTCAACCACAGCCACTGCGAGGTGAAAGAAGGTGGCACTGCGTCTGAATATGCGGGCTACCGCTTTTTCAAAGCAATCGCAACGCAGGACGGCCCTTATCATGCTGGATGGCCTTGCCCTGTGCTGGGCGGAAACATTTGGTGTACCCCCATGCCGCCTCTTTCACTTTGCAAAATGAACGACATGTACATGACATTCCTATGAACTGAGTTGTATTGTGTGACTCAGCACACCCCGTCCAGTTACAGTTCATTTCCCGCTAACCTATGAATCATTAACCCATGGGTACCGAGAGTATTTTTGTGGCCACCAGAGAATATGGAGAGCATTTTTGTGACTGCTACACAATACTAAGAGCATATTAATGACTAATACACAATACTAAGAGGATATTAGTGACCGCTGCACAATAATAGTATTGTGTAGCGGTCACTAATATTGGATCATATTAGTGATCGCTGTGACTGCCAGACAATACTGGGAGCATTATTGGGACCTCCAGTCAATATGGATAGCGTTAGTGTGACCAACAGACAATACAGAGAGTGTTATTGTGACCACCAGACAATATGGAGAACATTATTGTGACTACCAGACAGTACGGAGAGCATTTTAGTAACCACTCCATTTATATTGCATTTTATGACAACGGGTGGAGGTAAAACATACGTATTTATTTTTCAGTTTTGTCAACTATTTTAAAACACACCATATAAGGCTATTGAGCCTAATCCCAGCTAGCTGGCTACATGCAGTAGGTTACAGGTGGCATTATGACATCATTATGACATCACAGACACTAGGTGGTAATAAATTGCTGCTGCTGGGAGGTGCGGCTTTGATAGGTGAAGAAGGAGTTGACGTCTAAGGACGAAGATGAGAAGAATGATGAAAATTATTCTTTTTGCGATTTTTCTCCTGGTGAGCTTGCTCACCATGGGGACCCAAGGCCGGCCTATATATCCATCTAAAGGTAAGGGGGAATTATTTCTAGGACTTTCTATTAGTAAAAATGAAAAAACAAAATTAAATAGGATTACAGGCCAATTATCATAGCAAGCCCTATGGCTGATGCGCCCGCCCTATTTGTTGTTATTAGTATTTTAATTACATAAATATATGTCATTTCTTTTTAGACATATTGCAGTATTGTACATGTTACTATGTTTTACATTATGGCAATTTGAAAAAAGAAGATTGAACCCCCATCACTTTATTAGACAGAAAAGTGTTATGTTATTATTATTATATATACACTACACTGTCTCTTATTTCCTTCTTTACACCGTATGGGGTATCTTACGGAGCGCCAGCTTCCAATACCCCTCTTATTCTGTATGTATTTATCACAGCAATTACCCCCTCACATTACGTGTCGCTGCGATATAAGTACCAATGTAATTCCTGTTCTGGTAACACTACAGTATAATGTCACTGTCAGAGCAAAATCATCAACAATGCTTCATTCCTGTGTCCGGGTTTTCTTTATTCTGTGTCTAGTATTGATAGGATGTTTTATTATTGCTACAGAGGAAATAATATAAATACAATGTGTAGATAGATAGATAGATAGATAGATAGATAGATAGATAGATAGATAGATAGATAGATAGATAGAGCCATATAAAATACACCACACGCCTATTGAGCCTAATCCCAGCTATCTGGCTCCATGCAGTAGGTCACAGGCGGCATTATGATATCATTATGACATCATAAACACTAGGTAGTAGTAAATTGCTGCTGATAGATAGATAGATAGATAGATAGATAGATAGATAGATAGATAGATAGATAGATAGATAGATAGATGGATAGATAATCTCTCGCTGTGAAATGCTCTCTTGTGAGTCTCCATGCACTATTACATCACTGGGTCACAGAATACTCTGTAGTTATGTAATGTCTAAGTAATACACACGTGACCTTCTTAATAAAGACACACAAACACACACATACGTATAATGTATGTCTTTCTGTTTATTTTTAAAGGCTCGGCAGAGGCGCCATTGGCGCAAGCTGCTCAATCGAGGAGCTTTGATTGGCATCAAGGTACAGTAATTGTTGTATTTGTTGCTCTGCACCGATTCCTTTAATGTATAAGTGTAAATGAAGATATTTACCGTGTAGGCAGGGAATGACATTATTAGTCCCCTATAGTTACATACTCCCTCTATGGATGGTTATAGCAGTGTGTGTCAGACAGGCGCCTCAGGCAGCAGTACAGCTCTGCAGGCGGCACACATAGGCCTATACATGTCAATGTCTCATACACCACCCTGTGACAGGATTACTGGTCAGTTTCTGAATTGCACAGTAGTCAGCCATTCTTATCCTGGCCATAAATAACCACACGCGATAGGCCGGCAGCAGTCATGTGCTCATTATTCCCTTCCGATAGGCTCATTATCAGCACCTCAGCTGTTCTCAGGTGACACGTGCTGTGAAACCCGGCCAATTGGCAGATATAAGCAGCAGTATCACAGCATTCATTATGTAGGCAGCTTACACATACCAGCCTTACTGATGTGATCTGTCTCTCTAAGGGGGTATGCAATTAGCCCTATTAAGCACTGGCATTGGGGCAGTTGTAAATTACCGCGGCTAATTGAATACACCATAAGTGTAATAATTCCCCATATCCAATGTCTCTATACACATGTAACGTTTCTCACGTGCGTCTCTCATCTGTCTTTCTTTCCTGAACAGTTACACTGGACTGGAAAACCGTGGGTACCATCATCGGTTTCCTCGGCCTGGTAATACTTGGCGGAATGTGCCTTTGCTGTACTGCATAGTAAGTTACTAACATTTTGTACACATTATATTACATTATATAGGTGCTCTAATCTCAGATATTTACTTTTCCTGAAGTGCTTGTCACTTACACATGATGGAGGAAACCATTTTGTGTATTTAACCAATATTCATAAGGATGCAGCCTAACACCTCAACAGGACCATTGCCTCATGAATATTGCTCATCAAGTGCCTCAGTGACACCATTGGTACCCAGTGAATGGATAGGCTGCATTCCTGTGCATTTTGGTTTAACCCAATAAAATAGCTGCCTTGTATAGGACAGGAGGTGACATCTATTTACCTTATCACCTATATGGGATGTATGAGGAAGTATGGGTTTATTTTATGGGCAAAGTCTGGTCATATTGGAGTCCTAGATTATTTGTAAATGATGAGGTTTCTAAGTATACTGTATATAGAGCAGTAGTGGTTTAAGACCTCAGAGGGCAGAACTAATGGGTGCTTACACGGGGCATGTGTACCCATAGAGGTGAAGAATTGAATTGCTCCGGTGGATACCCATAACATTTGGGCACCCACAAAACAACTGAATTCCCCCCACTGAGTCTGTACCTAGTGAAGAGTGAGCACACAGAGTCAGAGCCGCTTAAAGGGAGTAGAAGGCAAGAGACACGTATCACTGGAAGTGAGGATGGTGCTAAGGATCATATATGAGGAAGAAGGGTGAACAGTTGGTGGGTGAACTGGGGAGAAGAGTAGGAGAGGGGAGGAGGGAACAACATATTTAGGAGGATGGATGGGTGGTAGGCTCTGATGAAGGTGTGTTTTTGTTTTAGCGCCCGTTTGAAGCTGAAAATATCTTTTCCTCTTTGACCAATTACAATGTACACTGTATACACAATGCAATTGTCAATATACATTTTATTCTGGGGTTTTATATGACCATCTATTGCATTGGAATACTGAAAATGAAAAAACAATCATTTATAATCACTTTCAGTGAAGGTTTGATTATGGGAATTGCAGAACGTCATTAGAACAATGAGTTAGACTATGAATATGGCAGAACTTGAGTAGAACACAAAGAGAATGAGAATTATGGCTCAGTGATGGATACATCGGGGGAACAGGTCTGTGGGCTGCGCTCTGTGCACTATTGTACCCTGACAGCTTCTCATTATTGTTACATTTCAGCTTCCAAGCACTAAAGGAGTATCTAAGTAACACCTTCCAGCAGCTGATTTACGGAGTAGTGCAAGATGACATCGAGGCACTACTCCAGCAACAACTACCCAAGCGAGGTAATTATAGTTATTTCTTCTACAAAGTTGTCACTGCCAGGCATTTCTTATACTGAGGGAGCCAACACCTGCACTGCGCACTTGTCTTACTACAACTGTCAGTAATAATTCTGTATAGTTACTAATTTACATACCACATTACTGCAGAGGGTCAGGCAGCCACTAGGGGTGCCCTCAGTTGTGTTCTATAAAACTATCACATCAGTCCCTGCACCACTGGAGCTTACAGTAATGTCTTATCACTCACACAAATACACAGAATCTACCAGTATGTTTTTGTCAGCGTATGCTGATACTTGTAGTTTGGGAGGGATGATTTTTTTAAAATCTTTTATTACAGTAGCTATCATGTTTAGTTCTGTCAGGCAAGATACAGTAGCTCATATGGCATGCAGTACCTCCGAGCACCTCAAGGGGGAATATTACACTTACAGTACATATAGTATACACGGGTTCACTACGGCTGGCCGGCGGTCGGGCTCCCGGCGACCAGCATCCCGGCGCCGGGAGCCCGACCGCCGGCTTACCGACAGCTTGGCGAGCGCAAATGAGCCCCTTGCGGGCTCGCTGCGCTCGCCACGCTACGGGCACGGTGGCGCGCTACGCGCGCCACACTATTTTATTCTCCCTCTATGGGGGTCGTGGACCCCCACGAGGGAAAATAAGTGTCGGTATGCCGGCTGTCGGGCTCCCGGCGCCGGTATACTGAGCGCCGGGAGCCCGACCGCCGGCAAACAGAAGACCACCCGTATACACACCCTACTGTACAGAGATTATGCCTGTCCACCTCAGATCTACCACTCCAGGCATTATGGCCCTCATTCCGAGTTGTTCGCTCGCAAGCTGCTTTTAGCAGCATTGCACACGCTAAGCCGCCGCCTACTGGGAGTGAATCTTAGCTTAGCAAAATTGCGATCGAAAGATTCTCAAAATTGCGAATAGAAATTTCTTTGCAGTTTCTGAGTAGCTCGGGACTTACTCTGCCACTGCGATCAGTTCAGTCAGTTTCGTTCCTGGTTTGACGTCACAAACACACCCAGCGTTCGCCCAGGCACTCCCCCGTTTCTCCAGCCACTCCCGCGTTTTTCCCAGAAACGGCAGCGTTTTTTCACACACTCCCATAAAACGGGCAGTTTCCGCCCAGAAACACCCACTTCCTGTCAATCACATTACGATCACCAGAACGAAGAAAAAACCTTGTAATGCCGTGAGTAAAATACCAAACTTCTTAGCAAATTTACTTGGCGCAGTCGCAGTGCGAACATTGCGCATGCGCAATTAGCGGAAAATTGTTGCGATGCGAAGAAAATTACAGAGCAAACAACTCGGAATGACCACCTATGTGCGTGTTTCTGCACAAGTACAATGTAAAACAGCATATTCTTACCATGGGCTTGTGTCCATCCCTCAGTAGGGCCCATGGTGCCACCAAATCAGTAACACTTGATATTAGGACAGTGTTTTATATTACACATGGTGACATCACTCCTGCTTTATTATTGCTTCATAACTAAGTCTAGAATAGTCAATGTTTCTTGTAGTTCTGTACTAACATTTTCTCATAATTTCTTTCATGGTCAACAGCTCACAGATACCTGGAACTGGATGATGAGGATGATGAACCCCGTGGAAAAGATCACCACCATGTGGAACACGAGATGGGACATCATCAGAGAGACCACCGCCAGAAACAACATGTGGCAGAGCGTTATAACATCGTACGCAACGGGAGAAAGGACCCCAGGCAAATGAAGAAACAACAAAAACCATCCATAAAGAAGATCATTAAGAAGCCCATCCAGAAGCTGAATGTGAAAAAATTTGTGCCAAAAGCACCAAAGATTGTCCAGAAACTGAAGGCGCCCAAATTCATCAAAAAAATGAGGCGCTAAAAAAATCACCATTCAGGAGGGACGGCATTAACACCCCGTCCTGTGGTGATTTTCTGGATGAAGGCTGTTTCTGGCTTCAGAGGCTCGATGGTGCCTATTCCATTCTACTGGCCGGTCCTGCCTTGGATGCTGTGGGCACTGACCATCGTGCCGCAGACTGCAAACATCTTGGAGGCCTCCTACTGGTCTCTCTGTCATTCCTGGTTCTGCCGCTGACACCGCACTCTAGTGCTGGGCTACGTGGAGCTGGTCTCTGCTGTGGCTTCTTATCCATTCTGAGTGCTGGTGGTTAACATCAAAAATTTGCCTAAATTAATAAAGATCTTCTTGGGCACTTTTGTGTATTTGTAAATTGAAAACATATACTTTAAGGTATTGGAAAACAGCACACAAGGGCATCAAGCATTGAACTAGGAAAGGATTAATTGGCGCAACTTTGTATTAACTATGTAGCAATTAAGGGGTAATTCAGACCTGATTGCTAGGGTGCGTTTTTTGCAGCCCTGGGATCAGGTAGTCGCCGCCTACAGGGGGAGGGGAAAAGTGGTGTGCATGTGTGCGTTCGCATTTGTAGCAGAGCTGCACAAACATCAGTTTGTGCAGTCTCTGCTCAGCCCAGGACTTACTCTGCCACTGCGATGGATTGCTGGTGATTGTGGCTGGAGTTGATGTCAGACACCCTCCCTCCAAATGCCTGGTCCCTCCTGCTTTTCTCTGAACACTCCTTTAAAACGGTCAGTTGCCACCCAAAAATGGCCTCTTCCTGTCAATCAGTTTGCGATAGCCCATGCGATTGCTTTTTTCGCACCATCCCGTCGCTAGGCACTGATGCCCGGTGTAGGCATCTGACACGCCGGCGCATTGCGGTGCATATGCATGCGCAGTTCAGATCTGATCGCCCGCTGTGCGAAAACTCACAGCAGAGTTCAGGTCTGAATTTCCCCCTAAATGCGGATCAGGTGATGTATATTTAGACAGCAATGTTCTCCCGTCAGGTATCTACTCAGTAGTGCAGTGGTTCCAAACTGTGTGCCGTGGTTCCCTAGGGTGCCTCGGGACACTTGCAGGGGTGTCTTGGATTGGTGGTCAAGGACCAATTCTAAGTATTTATGGTCAATATAATAGGCAAAACCAGTGCTGGTGGCTGCCAGTCATAAAATATGGAGACAAACAGAAGCAAATCTTGTCCCTCACCACACAACTGACCCTAAGGATGACATATAAATACAATTTACCTAACTTAATATTTCTTTCTAAATTTCTCAATAAGAAATTTTTGGCCTAGGAGTGCCGTGAAACAAATTCTGATATTCTAGGGCGCCGTGATTCAAAAAAGTTTGGAAACCACTGCAGTAGTGTATATGTCGCGGCACTCCCTATAGGTGGCTGCTCAGTCTGTCAGTGAACTGATGGAATAGAGTCCGTGTATGAATCTGGTAAAAGTAGAGATTAGACAAGCACCTAATAGTGTAGTAGATATAAAAATGAATATACATATTCTTGGTTCCGGTATGAATGGTCGACCATGTTATGGTCAAAAGTCATTAGGTTGACCACTATTGGTCGACATTGACATGGTCGACATGGACACATGGACTACACATGAAAATGGTCGACACATGAAAAAGTCGACATGAGTTTTTTTACTTTTTTGGTGTAGTTTTTTGCGTAAAGTGACGGAGAACCCCAATTAGTGCACCGCGTCCCCTAGCATGGCTTGCTTCACTCGCCATGCTTTGGGCATGGTGCCTTCGCTCCGCTACCGCTACGCTCGGCACAGATTACCGTTCCAATCGTAGTCCACGTGGATCGTAAAGTATGGAAAAGTTCACCAAAAGAAAAAAAAGTTAAAAAACTCATGTCGACCTTTTCATGAGTCGACCATGTGTCCATGTCAGCCATGTCAATGTCGACCAATAGTGGTCGACCTAATGACTGTCGACCATAACATGGTCGACCATCTGAACGGATACCCATATTCTTAATATTAATTGTGCATACTGGATTCCACTCCTCTCCCGAGCGGCTCTCAGATTTCTCAATCCCTCCGAGTAGAGGCAGCTTCTTCTAATCAAGGACTCTGTATAATACTTCCAGTCACCAATGGGTTATATAAGATTGCTCATCTGTATCCAATGGTGTTTGGATGGATGTCCTTACCCCAGTATTAGCCAATGTCACCTGCAAATCATAGGTCCATATGGAATAAAACCAGTCAAATATTAGAGCATAACAGAAAGTAGTGTATACCAACACATTTCACCCTTTTCTGGGCTTTTTCATGGGAATAAAATATAGATTATTATGGATGTAATGCAAAAACCACAGTGTTTATTAGTAAAATACATTAAAGTATATTAAAAAATGTGAAGACAAATTCATAGATATATGTACATACATATAAAAAGGACTTTGTACGAGCAGATCCACTGGCTATGTGTTGGAACCTTGTCGCAGAGTTGGAGACTCTTCACCATGGAACTGGGGTTTGGGGATTTTAAATCTGGATGTCAGGGTTGTGGATTGCATGCATGACATGATTTTAGCTGTTTTTATACATCTCCACGAAATCCATAACCCAAGATTCGTTTTTCAATTTGAATTCCGAACCAAAACACTTGAGGGTGGTTTTGCAAAACCAAAACTAAAACACGATGATGAAATTACAACTAAATCCATAACACAAGACTGCGCACATCTCTAATATTTGTATATTTCAACCCCAAAATACCGGGATTTGTCTTAAAGAAAAAAATGGTTGTTTTAAATCCCATGGCAAAATAACGCATAAAATTGATGATTTTGTTGCATCGCTCTTTGTTACACTTTTCTCTTAAGGGAGGTACACACAGAGAGATCCGTTCTTATAATCTAGGCAATCTGACTAGATTGCTTATATTTTAAGCACAGATCTTTCGTGTGTATGCCCCACAGCGATAGTGATGGACAGGCCCGCGCAACGATATTGCCGGTGCCACATTGCTCATTTCACCCGCTGGGTGCAATGAGCGGCAACCCCGGTCTCCCCCCCCCCCCCTCGCTCAGCACACATCATGCTGTGCTGAGCGGGGAGTAGAGATGAGTGCTGAGCAGTCTGTGGCAGATCACTCAACACACCTCTCTCCCCATGTGTACTGCCCATAGCCAGATTAAAGGGGGGGGGGGGGGTCGCAGGTCATACAATACCCCAGGCCCTCCTTTGTTAGGGGGCCCCCCAGCCAGAGCACACCGACATCGCTAGCTTTCACTCTCACGCAGTAGCAGAGCCAGACAGCCAGAATGCGAGCAGGGCAGTATATACTGCGAGCAGGGCAGTATGCATTGCAGGTAGAGGGGATGCAGTCAAGATCCCGCCGGACAGAATCTCGGCAGTCCAAATACTGACACCGGGATCCCGACCGGCACAATCCCGACATATTCTCCCTCTGTGGGTGTCCACGACACCCAAAGACGGAGAATAAATTAATGTGCCGAGCGTAGTGAGCCCGCAAGGGGTTGCGTTGCACTCGACCCCCTGTCGGGATTAAGCTGGTCGGGATCCTGGTGATGTTATTCCGACCACCGGGATCCCGTCTGGCGGGCTTTCGTACTGATCCCAGGTAGATTATCAGGTTTTATGAGCTACTGATTGAGCTTTCTGACCAGAGGAGAGATAGGAGGGTGGAGAGAGCTGTAAGTGACACAAGGATCCAGATTCTCCTCCTCTCTGCCTGGGTGTTTGGGTCCTGTGTAACCTGGCATTATTCAACTATTATCTTAAATATAATATACCTAGGGTGACCATATTATCCCTTTTCCCTGGGACGCTCATGAATTACACAGGTTCTGTGGCTGGCTGACTTCAAGCCTACATTTCAGCTGGTTTTAATCAGCCACAAAACCTGTATAATCCATGAGCGTCCCAGGTAAAATGCATAATATGGTCACTCTAAACATACCCCATTGGATTAAATTTAATATACACAATCCATACATCCTAACATGACCCAGTCCTGGAGGGACAACATGCTATCTTCTTAAGTTATGATTGCAATCACCTGTGGTGAAGCACCTTTCTTATCTATTAAATAGTTCAACACAGGTGACACCAATCATATATTAAGAAGGAAGTCCAGGTAGAGAGCATTTTGTCCCTCCTGGAATGGGTCATGTTGGGGGCTATGCACAATCTAAAATACACTCCCCCGCCTTCCACCGAGGACCCTCTTGTCTTAAGTGCCCCGGGCACCCCCAAGGTTTAATCCGGCCCTGCCACTGCATCTGATAATTGCTCACCCATTGTGTACATCTTTAATGAGCCCATTTATCATTCAATGTTTGCAGCTCAATCCCCAGAAACACCCGTTGTTTGTGATTTAACAATAAATATTTAGTATCCCCCCCAATGTATGACAGAGGGATGGCAGCAGATATCTCTGATACCTACTGCTGCGATTCCTCCATTCCCACTGGCAGCTGCATCCAATAGGTTTCCTTGAGGGATGCGTTGCTGCCAGAGTTACCAGCGTCTGGAATGCGAAGCATTCTAAGGATTGGTCCCCGCAGCTAATGCCCTCTGTAGCCTATAGGATACACATCACAGACTCAGTCGGAAGAGGCTTCCCCCAGTACCCCCCTCCCCCGGCAATGGCCGCTGTGCATGTGCAGTCAGTGGGACTGCACATGCATAGGAGCCCTGAGAGCACATTGCAGAAACAGGCTCCGGGGGTGCTTCATCAGGCAATCCTTGGTGCTAATATCGCACCCAGATTGCATTGCATGCAAATGTGTTAGTTTATATCTTTGTTTGTGCTGCAGCATGTATGCCTTAAAAAAGGGGTCCACCATGCGTGGCGTTCACACCCACAACCCCATAGGACTGCATGGTCTGAACGGTGCCACAGCATAGCGTACTGTGTCGGGCACATGCATGGAAATTCGCATGCTGTGCCACACTGCCAGCAACAACATTAGCGAACACAGCTGTATGCAATTCTTGATAAATGGGCCCCTAAATCAGGCCCATTAACCCTAAACCAAATATCTATATTTTCCAGTTGTTATTTATACAGTAGACAATTTAACCATGTCACCATCATGGCTGTTGACCTTCTGGTATCGATATACTATCGTCACGGTTACTGCACCCCCCCCCCCCCTTATTGTAATACCCTTTATAACACAACCCTCATTTACTACTAAGGGCATTATCTACAACCAATACTGCATTCAAGTTTAGTCATTGCATTATATGGTATGTGTTCCGAGCTGGTGAGAAACATGCACAATATTTGGGGAGAGATGTAATAAGTCTTGAATAGTGATAAATTTCACAGTGATAAAGTACCAAACAATCATCTGCTGACTGTCATGTTATAGCTGGGTATGAAAAATGACAGAAATTGGTAGGTTGGTAGTTTGGGGCAGTGTCGGACTGGGGCATAAAGGGCCCACCAGGGAAATGCAGTGGTAGGGGCCCATTCTTAGAGGCTTGTCTAACCATTAGTGTATGGTCTGGGCCCCTTGATAAATAATTTATATGGTAAATACTGCTAGTGCATGCATAATGTACCAGATTAATAACAATAATGCACTGTAAAAAATACACCATAGTACTGTGCAGTATAATGTAACATATGCATAATGTATAATTGAGAGGGTGGGCCCCCAGGCAGTGGGGCCCACCGGTGGTTTCGGTTTCCTCTGTACCCCTATGGGCCAGTCCAAGCCTGCTTTGGGGGTAATTCAGAGTTGATCGCAGCAGCAAATTTGTTAGCAGTTGGGCAAAACCTTGTGCACTGCAGGGCGGGGGGGGGAGGGGGGGCAGATATAACATGTGCAGAGAAAGTTAGATTTGGGTGGGTTATTTTGTTTCTGTGCAGGGTAAATACTGGCTGCTTTATTTTTACACTGCAATTTAGATTTCAGTTTGAACACACCCCACCCAAATCTCTCTCTCTCTGCACATGTTATATCTGCCCCTCCTGCAGTGCACATGGTTTTGCCCAACTGCTAACAAATTTGCTGCTGCGATCAACTCAGAATTAGGCCCCATGTGCACTGCAGGTGGGGCAGATATAACATGTGCAGAGAGAGTAAGATTTGGGTGGAGTGTGTTCAAACTGAAATCTAAATTGCAGTGTAAATATAAAGCAGGCAGTATTTACCCTACACAGAAACAAAATAACCTACCAAAATCTAACTCTCTCTGCAAATGTTATATCTGCCCCACCTGCAGTGCACAAGGTTTTGCCCAACTGCTAACAAATTTGCTGCTGTGATCAACTCTGAATTACCCCCTTTATCACTTTGAAATGTACCACTTTTCAAGCTTCATACATCTGGCCCTTTGTTTTTAAGAAATCCGGTTTATGATCAGCAGACAACTAGCATCAGATAAACATTTTCTTACACATATACGTTTTGATTTGTCTGTAAAAGAAAAAGAAAACTGGCGATTATTTACTCAGGTGCAGGAAAGATCGTTTTATCAGACATTGCTCCACATACTGTAGTTGGAACATGTTAGTGACTGTAAGCCATTAAACAAAGAACTGTTACGGTCCCAGACACAACTGTTATTTAGCCTCTTCCTGCACAGCTGTAAATTCCCCGGTAGTAAATACTTTTTTGCATTTTATTGAGATCAACAGAACCATGTGATGGGGAAGGGTTACATGAAAACTGCCAAGCAATGTGTATGTGCCTCTTATTGTTTGTTATCTCTGTAATAAGACTAATGTGATCATCAATTTGGCTATTTGCCGCAGATGAGACACAAAATAGATGCAATGCCTGATTATAATCTAATTTAAACTGATTGGATAATCATTGGGCATGTTGGAAAATATAGCTAGTTAATGACCGCTATGGAGGTGTGTGCTCTATAGCATTCCGGAAACAAGTTAATAATGTATGCACTCTTATTTTGATATTATTAGCACTCTTGAAAAAGACTGAATTTATGGTGAAACGAGGGTATGTCAGATGGTGAAACGTGTGGATGTCAGCTGTGTTACTGACAAATAAACACCAGATTAATTTTGCTGTGACAGCTTTAACCCAGGATCCAACTGTAAGGTCTGCATCACTGTAATATGTGGCTGCTAGATCTGGTATAAGCATCTCTTGCATTTGAGAACTGAGTTTATTTGCTTGCTTTTACATGCTATTTCGTGTGATCCCTATGTGAGTCAGGTTTGTCCTCTTTTCTCCAGAGTTTTTATAGAAATATTCAACTGAAGCTCAGAAGAGATCCTGTTTGAGCACTTACCTGACAATACCTACTGCAACATCTTCAGAGGTGTGAAATTAGCTCTATACGCCTAAAGTTTGGAGGAATCTGCTGACTTGCTGGGCATGTTGCAGTCTTCCCAGTGTGGTCTATCTGTGATATGTGCTACAATCTGATTCCATAAAGTGAGGGCACACATAATGGGAAGCACCAGGGCAGCTAAAGCAGCAATGGGCCGGGGTACTGAGGGGGCGTAATCAGATCCACATTCAGGGCCGGGTCAAGGCCACATGGGGTTGGGGCTAAAAATGTTCAAAGGCCTATACTGGAGGGGAAGAAGTGTGACCAGTGCATTGTGGGTGTGTACACACCCTGCACTATCAGACCCAAGGTCTCACTAAAAGTAGAAAACTTGCATCTTTTTGTGAGGACAATAGTAACATAATAACATACTGTAGTTGTTAGGGTTGAAAAAAGACCATTGTCCATCGAGTTCAAACTATAGTGCTATTCCGCCGAGTTATCTTTGTTTTCAGATGATATCCTTGGATGCTATTTTTGGCTAAAAATGTATCTAAACCTTTTTTGAACATCTCGATAGATTCAGACATTACCACTTTCTCCGGCAGTGTGTTCCATAATCTTACCACCCCGTACTGTAAAGAAACCCTTCCTTCGTTTGGTATTGAACTCCCTCTCCACCAACTTTAAAGGGTGACCTCTTGTCCTGTGTACAGATCTTTCGATAAGTAAATCGCCCAAAAGATCCCTATAAGGTCCCTTCATGTACTTGAAGATATTAATCATATCCCCTCTCAGACGCCTTTCCTCTAGTATAAACAGTCCCAACTTAACTAACCTTTCCTCATATTCCAAGGACTCGAAACCTTTAATCAATTTAGAAGCTCTTCTCTGCCCCTTTTCTAGTTCTACTATGTCTTTTTTATAATGAGGAGCCCAGAATTGTACACAGTATTCCAGATGGGGCCGTACCAATGATTTATACAATGGCAGGATTACGCTTCCATCTCTAGTCTCTAGTCTCCATTTTATGCATGCTAATACCCTATTGGCCTTTACTGCAGCACCCCGACATTTTGGCACTACTGCTAAATCTATTATCTATGATCACCCCCAAATCTTTCTCCATTACTGACTTTCCAAGAATTACCCCATTCAATGTATAGGTTGCCTGTTAGTTTCTGATCCCGAAATGCATTACTTTGGATTTCTCTATATTAAACCTCATACTCCACTTGGCTGCCCGAACCCCCAGTTTAGTTAAGTCACTTTGTAGAGAGATAACATCCTTATCTGATCTAATTATCCCACAGAGCTTAGTATCTGCAAAACTTGATACATTACTCTCGATACCATTTACTATGTCATTTATAAATATGTTAAACAGTAAAGGTCCCAGCACAGATCCTTGTGGTACACCACTTAATACCTTAGTCCAACCTGAAAATGTTCCATTGACTACCACTCGCTGTTCCCTATTAGCCAACCAATTTTTGATCCAAGTACAAATATTATCACAAAGCCCAAGTTCCCTTAATTTGAGACACAACCTCATGTGAGGAACTGTGTCGAAGACTTTCACAAAATCTAGAAAGACCACATCCACCGCATTACCCATGTCTAAGTTTGCACTTACTTCCTCGTAGAAGCTAATTAAGTTATTCTGACATGACCTATTTTCTACAATGCCATGCCAGGCTTACCGGTCTATAATTTCCAGGATTAGATTTCGTTCACTTTTAAATACAGTTGCTATTGAAGCATTAAAGATTAAGTATAATGGCCTAGTTAAATTACAATTAACACAAATGTTATTTATGATTTATGGCTTTAGCTCCATCTGTCGCATTGTTAATCTAGTCCTGGACCTCAATGCCCCTCAGCATCTGACCCGGGCCCAGGCCGAGCCCCTCCAACCCCTGCTCTTCCTTCCCTCTCAGTGGACCTGGGAGGGATTCAACAACTTTGGGGCTGATTCTTAGCTGCACGTAATTCTGAATGCAAACAGTTTGGTGCAACAACGAAAACAAAAGAAAAAACAATTCTACGTCTGGCGCAGCACTATTGGAGCAGCAAAAGATGATTGCGTAGCATGGCTGTAGGTAGTAAGACGCCGGATCCATTTGACCTGCATAAGGGATGTTAAAGCTGATTAACTTACAGGACGAAAAAGCAATACCTTTTACACTAAAATTCGAGCCGCTGCGGCTGCTGAATATAATCCTTAACCTATGTACTTTTTACCCACTTAGCGTACACAGCCCCGTACCGTGTACGCACTTTGCGTACTCACGCCGCAACTGACGTAATAAGTACACACTTTGCGTACACACGCCGACACGCTGTAAGCACAATGCAGCTACACGTGTGGCTGAAATACACTTTAAACCTTTAGCAGGAAAGGAACACGACACCAACTGTATTTAAAAATGTTGGGATCAGACCCACCAACAGTTATTTACTCAAAAGGGGGTTACAACAATAATACAATCACATAAGAGAAAGAGGCTACAATCAATGGATACATACGTTTGTTTCGCCTGCGCCACCCGGTCCCGGTCCGCAGTCAATCAAGATAGATGACCTTCAGAGAATGTGTGTCACCGGCCAGGTGGCTTGGCTTTTATACATTAGTCCGAATCATGAAACAATGGAAACTGTAATCTCTTCACCCATAGGTCAAAGGGATGGTAATTTACAGTACAGGAGGGGTCATAGGTCGGTTTGAATAGGTGGGCGATGCCTGGTCCAGGTGCACTTGCAGATGGTCTCCACTGGGTTCACGACGAATATCAAGAGTACAGTAAATACAGTTAATATTAACATTCTGTCCTGCGCATATCTATGCGCAGGAGCGTGCTATCTTCTGCAAACTGCTACCGGAATATTGCTCTTAAAATACCTTACAGCTGTCCCCTCATATCCTGCAATGGTGAATCCCTTTGTTGTTATACCTTTTAAGCAAGTGTAACTCGCTAGTGTGGTGCATGTGGGCTATGTGTAAATTATGCACTATATGGATTAAATATGAAATGTCTTTGTGGCTTTTCCATGCGACTGCGTATGCTACCGTATTTACTCATAATACGCACTACCGCGTGAGCGATTATACGCAACTTGCGAGTATGCAAGCATCTTTGGCTGCAAGCATCTTTGGCTGCAAGCATCTTTTGTTGCTAAGTATGTTAGTGTAAAGTATGATATAATCTTTGGAGATATACGGAGATAAACAGGAGAGAAACAGAAGGACAGCAGACTATCTCCCCCACCTCCACAAAAGAACTGCAAACAACAGACTACAGTGAGTTACCTATACCACTACCAGTAATGCCTGCAGCCTGCACAGCCTGGACACTAAACTACCTGTCTGATTAAGTCGCAGCCCTACTGTTATGCACACCAGTGCCAGCAGGAAAGTACTGGTGTCAGAACTGTTATGCACTCCAGTGTCTGCAGGAATGTACTGGTGTTTGAACTGTTATGCAAAACAGATGGACTCACAGACAAACTGGGGGATATGACATAACGTACACAGAAGGTGATAGGGTAACAAAATACACACAAAGTGAACAGAGAAGCCCAGAGGCTAAGGAACTGGGTATCTCCCTTGTATTAGAACTGCTAAGATGGAAAAAGCAAGATGTTGTGTTTTAATACGTAGAGTACCCGAAATGCTGTTGCTAAGGGCAACAGCAAAACCCTAAAGGGTTACCAACGGGTGTGGCAGTAAACTCCTTGGTCAGAGATGGAATGATAGACACAAGGAGAATCTCCACAATCCAAATTCTCACTTGCAGTGCACAGGTTTTAGCTTACTGCCACTAAACTGACCCCTGACACCTAGCACAGTGAGACAGGATTAGACAGGCAAGTCTTAGAATACAGCCGCAAACTTGCTAAGTTCACAGAGTAGTAACAGAACCCCAGCAAGCTAAACGACTGACTCCAGTCTTACTGCTAGGTCTGGATTGGCAGAGTGTAATACCAAATTCCCAGGCCTATTTGCAGTAAGCAACAAACAAATACAAAGCTACACAGTACTGGCTAACGTTCATGAACTGACTAACCAACAAAGATTCAGCAGCATCTGCTTACCCTGAAAAGAGGCCTTATAAAGCAGGTGCTGTCCACGCCCCACTCAGACCTCACAGACTGTGAGCACAAAAACCAGCACCGGATCCCCTGCCGTGCACAGAGCCTATAACCACTGCACAGCAAAAGACCCGAACCGGAGTATCAGCTGCGCTCAGGTTACTCCACTAGCACTTGTCTCCCGGTTGCCATGACGACGTGGCAGCACAGGGCAGGAGACCCTAACAGTACCCCCCCTCTGACGAGGGGTCAAAGAACCCCTACCACCGGGTTTATCGGGGAACTGCGAGAAGAAAGAGCGTATCAGTCTGGGGGCATGAAGATCACAACTGCGCACCCACGACCGCTCCTCCGGGCCATACCCCTTCCAGTGCACCAAAAATGACAGCCGACCCCGAACCACCTTGGAGTCAAGAATCCTTTCAACAACAAACTCCCTCTGGCCACGTATCAGAAGAGGGGAAGGTCTTCCACTGGTAGAAGGATTACTAATCGCCCGTTTTAAAAGGGAACAATGAAATGTTTTATTGATACCCAAAGAACGGGGCAGATCTAACTGAAATGCCACCGGATTGATAACCCTGGTGATCTTATAAGGGCCGATGAACCGGGGCCCTAACTTATGAGATGGCTGTCTCAACTTCAAATTCTTGGTAGACAACCAGACGAAGTCTCCTAATTTGAAGCTGCAGGGTCTTTTCCGCTTATCAAAAACCCTTTTGGTCACTAATGACACAGACACAAGGGCTTTCTTCACTTTCCGCCAAATACCTCTAAGGACCGAAACCACAGAGGAACCACCAGGCGTGGAGTCCACGGGGTCAAAAGAATTGGCCTTAGGATGATGCCCATACACACAAAGGAAGGGAGAGATCCCTGTAGCAGAGTGAGCCGCGTTGTTATAGGCAAACTCCGCCATGGACAGATGAGCAACCCAGTCAGTCTGACACTTGGAGACATAACACCTGAGGAACTGCTCCAAGGACTGGTTCACCCTTTCAGTCTGCCCATTAGACTGCGGATGGTAGCCTGACGACAAGCTGACAGAAATCTGGAGATCGGAACAAAATGCCCTCCAGAATTTGGCCACAAACTGGGATCCGCGGTCAGAGACCACATCAAGTGGCAACCCGTGAAGACGCACAACATGCAGCATAAATAATTCAGACAGGCGTCTGGCTGATGGCAGCCCAACCAGTGGAACGAGGTGCGCCATCTTCGAAAACCTGTCAACGACAACCCAGATGGCTGTCATCCCCGAAGATTTGGGCAAGTCCACCACAAAATCCATTGAAATGTGGGTCCATGGCTTAGATGGGATAGAGAGTGGATGTAATGGGCCAACAGGAACCCCTCTAGGAGTCTTATTTCGGGCACAGATGTCACATGCCCGAACCCACTGATCCACATCCTTAGCCACCGAGGGCCACCACACCGCCCTAGATAGCAACTCCCGAGTTCTGGCAATACCCGGGTGACCTGCCGACTTCTTGGCATGGAATTCCAGGAACACTCGCTGTCTTAACCTAGGAGGCACAAACAAAAGACCTACCGGAAGGTCTGGAGGAGCCTGCTCCTGTGCTCTAAGGACTAATGATAAGAGGTCCTGGGTAATGCCCACTTTAATACATGATGGGGAAACAATGGGCAACGGCTCCTCGGTGGTCTCCTGGATTGGAGCAAAACTCCGCGAGAGCGCATCAGCCTTGATGTTTTTTGACCCAGGGCGATATGTTATCAAAAAATTAAAGCGAGCAAAAAACAAAGCCCATCGTGCCTGCCTGGCATTGAGACGCTTCGCTGACTCTAAATATGCCAGATTCTTATGGTCAGTGAGAATTGAGACCACAAACTTAGCCCCCTCAAGCCAGTGTCTCCACTCCTCGAGTGCATCCTTAATAGCCAACAATTCCCGGTTACCCACGTCATAATTCATCTCGGCAGGCGAAAATTTACGGGAAAAGTAAGCACAGGGATGAAGGCGATTATCAGACACTCCCATCTGAGAAAGCACTGCCCCAATACCCATCTCAGAGGCATCCACCTCCACCACAAAAGGACGCTCTGGATCTGGGTGTCGCAGCACCTTGGCCGAAACAAATGCCCTTTTGAGACGGGCAAAAGCCGCTTTAGCCTCACAAGACCAGTGAGCAACATCCGCCCCTTTCTTAGTGAGTGCCACCAAGGGCGCCACTATAGACGAAAATCCAGCGATAAATCGTCTATAAAAATTCGCAAAGCCCAGGAAACGCTGAAGCGCCTTCAAACTAGTGGGCTGCACCCAATCCAGGACTGCCTGTACCTTGGAACCCTCCATTTGGAAACCTTCTGGGGAGATAATATATCCTAGAAATGCGATTTGCTGAACTTCAAATTCGCACTTCTCCAGCTTCGCCCCAAGCCGGTGGTCTCTGAGTTTCTGGAGGACTAAGCGTACATGCTTCCGATGTTCCTCCAGGGAATGGGAGAAGATTAGGATGTCATCTAAGTATACAACTAAGAATCTATCCAAATATTCCCTGAGCACATCATTCATGAAATCCTGGAAGACTGCCGGGGCATTACAGAGCCCAAAAGGCATCACCAAATATTCATAATGCCCTGAGTGGGTATTAAAGGCAGTCTTCCATTCATCCCCCTCTCTTATTCGGATTAGATTGTACGCACCGCGTAGGTCAATCTTAGAAAAAATGGTGGCAGTACGAAGCTGGTCAAACAAGACCGAAATGAGAGGCAGTGGGTATGAGTTTTTAATCGTGATACGGTTCAATTCCCTGAAGTCGATGCAGGGTCGCAACGAACCGTCCTTTTTACCCACGAAGAAGAACCCCGACCCAACTGGAGACTGTGAAGGTCTGATAAATCCCTTAGCCAAGTTCTCCTGAATGTACTCTGCCATAGCCTGAGTCTCAGGACGTGACAGGGAGTACAACCTGCTCTTGGGAAGCTTAGCATTTGGCAACAAATCAATGGCACAGTCATAGGGGCGATGGGGAGGTAGTACCTCTGCAACTTTTTTGGAGAACACGTCCGCAAAATCTGCATAACACCCTGGCAATCCTGGCAAACTTAGCTGCGAGAGCCTGACTGGAAGGCTCAAGCAACTCCTGAAACAATCAGTACCCCAACTAAGAATCTCCCCAGAGACCCAGTCAAATTGAGGATTGTGGGCCCTTAACCAGGGTAACCCCAACACCAATGGGGCAAAAGTACAGACAGTCACATAAAAGGACAATTTTTCAGAGTGTGTGGCTCCAATAAACAAAGAAATCTGGCTAGTGCAAGAGGTAATTTTACCTTGGGATAATGGTTCCCCGTTTAACCCACAAATCTCAATTTCCGATGCCAAGGGTACTAAGGGAACAGAGTGTTTCAGGGCGAATTGGCGGTCCATAAAAACCCCGTCGGCCCCACTGTCCACAAAGGCCTCAGTCTTGACAGTTTGACCGAGGATCTTCAAGGTCACCGGAATGATAAAAGTCTTCTTGGGAAATTCTGACTTCTGGCCTGACAGGATATTTCCCATCACCCTCAGGCCCTGAAGTTTTCCGGCTTTTCTGGGCATGATACTACCACATGACCTTTATTCCCACAGTACAAACACAACCCCTGCTGTCTCCTCCGCGTCTTCTCACGCGAGGAGAGGCGGGTAGCCCCAATCTGCATAGGCTCCTCAGAAAATTCCTCAGAGTCTGAGGTTCCCTTGGGAAGGAAGGAAATCTCAGTCTCCCTTTCAAGCCTACGCTCTCTCAGCCGTCTATCCACCCGGATGGATAACTGCATGAGCTGATCCAAGCTATCAGGCAAGGGATATTGTACCAGTTGGTCCTTTATCTGGTTAGAAAGACCTCTTCGGTACTGGTGTCTCAGGGCTGGGTCATTCCACTGGGTATCATGGGCCAACCTCCGAAACTCCGTACAGTAAACCTCAACTGGCCTGCGCCCTTGCTTAAGGATCGAAATCTGAGCCTCGGCTGAGGCCGTCTTGTCAGGGTCATCATACAACATGCCCAGTGCCGTAAAAAAAGCATCAACACTTTTAAGCGACGGACAGTCAGGCTGCAACCCATATGCCCAGACCTGTGGGTCTCCTTGTAGCAAGGAAATCACTATGCCCACCCGCTGAATCTCCGACCCAGAAGACTGAGGCCTAAGCCGGAAGTATAGCTTGCAGCTCTCCTTGAAACAAAAGAACTGCGAGCGATCTCCAGAAAAACGATCCGGGAGATTTACTTTCGGCTCCTTAACCCCTGCAGGTGCTGCTGCTGCGGGAGCTCCGCCAGCAGCCTGGGAGGTGTGCATTTTAATGGACAAATCATTAAATTGTCGAGTCAGGACCTGCACCTGATCGACCACCTGTTGCAACGTATTTTGAGGGGTATGCTCCATATTCCCACAAAATTTCAACAGGAGTATTAGGCTGCTGAATATGTTATGCACACCAGTGCCAGCAGGAAAGTACTGGTGTCAGAACTGTTATGCACTCCAGTGTCTGCAGGAATGTACTGGTGTTTGAACTGTTATGCAAAACAGATGGACTCACAGACAAACTGGGGGATATGACATAACGTACACAGAAGGTGATAGGGTAACAAAATACACACAAAGTGAACAGAGAAGCCCAGAGGCTAAGGAACTGGGTATCTCCCTTGTATTAGAACTGCTAAGATGGAAAAAGCAAGATGTTGTGTTTTAATACGTAGAGTACCCGAAATGCTGTTGCTAAGGGCAACAGCAAAACCCTAAAGGGTTACCAACGGGTGTGGCAGTAAACTCCTTGGTCAGAGATGGAATGATAGACACAAGGAGAATCTCCACAATCCAAATTCTCACTTGCAGTGCACAGGTTTTAGCTTACTGCCACTAAACTGACCCCTGACACCTAGCACAGTGAGACAGGATTAGACAGGCAAGTCTTAGAATACAGCCGCAAACTTGCTAAGTTCACAGAGTAGTAACAGAACCCCAGCAAGCTAAACGACTGACTCCAGTCTTACTGCTAGGTCTGGATTGGCAGAGTGTAATACCAAATTCCCAGGCCTATTTGCAGTAAGCAACAAACAAATACAAAGCTACACAGTACTGGCTAACGTTCATGAACTGACTAACCAACAAAGATTCAGCAGCATCTGCTTACCCTGAAAAGAGGCCTTATAAAGCAGGTGCTGTCCACGCCCCACTCAGACCTCACAGACTGTGAGCACAAAAACCAGCACCGGATCCCCTGCCGTGCACAGAGCCTATAACCACTGCACAGCAAAAGACCCGAACCGGAGTATCAGCTGCGCTCAGGTTACTCCACTAGCACTTGTCTCCCGGTTGCCATGACGACGTGGCAGCACAGGGCAGGAGACCCTAACACCTACTGCTCTCACACATTGGTCACACTCTCATTTACACAATCTACAACCACTGTGTATCCATCTCAGCCTTTCCGTTCCTTCCATTATCTCTTAAAATTCTGTTTGCACTGTCTTTTGCTTACATTACACCCCACATTCTCCTTGTTCATTCTATACTACACCCACACCATTCTATTCCTCTGAACACTACTGTACCAAATCATGGCTCCTCGATCCTGTCACATACCAATCCTCACTGCCAGGTCTCACCCCCCAAATTCCAAATCACCCACAAACACTCAGAACCCAGCCAACCTTATCCCTATCTCCCCTGTCCCCTCCCTTCCTTTCTCCTGTGCACTCTGGAATGCTAGATCAATCTGCAACAAGCTGCCAACTATCCACGACCTCTTCATCTCCCACTCTTTTAACCATCTCGCCATCACTGAAACCTGGCTCTCCTCCTCTGACACCACCTCCCCTGCTGCCCACTCCTACGGAGGCCTCTCCTTCACCCACACGGTCAGACCTGATGGTCGCCAGGGTGGAGGCGTGGGCATCCTTCTCTCCCCTAACTGCACCTTTCGTGTCATCCCACCTGAGCCCTCCCTCACCTTCTCCACCTTCGAGGTCCACACTATCCGCCTCTTCTACCCCATTCACTTCCTTGTGGCAGTGATCTACCGCCCCCCTGGCCACTGTTCACCTTTCCTTGACAACTTTGCTGCCTGGCTTCCCCACTTTCTCTCCTCCGACCTCCCCTCTGTCATCCTCAGTGACTTTAACATCCCTATTGACATCACTAATGCTGCTTTCACTAATCTTCTCGCCCCTTTCCACTTCCTTTGGACTTTCTCAATGGACCTCCACCCCTACTCACAATCTTGGCCACTCCCTCGACCTTGTCTTCACCCACCGATGTGATCTCTCTGATTTCTCAAACTCTTCCTTCCCTCTCTCTGACCACCATCTGCTTTCTTTCACCCTCTTATCCTCCTTCCTCCTCTCCACGCCCAGACCCACCACCACCAGACGCAATCTCGGGTCTCTCAACCCCACTTTCATGTCCTCCCTCGAGACTTTCCTATCTCCTCTTTCCACTATAACTTGTCCCAACCAGGTAGCCTCCTTCCATAACTCTTCCCTAACTGCTGCTCTCGAATCTGTGGCCCCCCTCTCCTCTGTCCCCCTCCGCCGCTCCAAACCCCAACCCTGGCACACCAAACTAACACGTTTCTTACAAAAATGCTCACGCTCTGCTGAACGCTCCTGGAGGAAATCTCACTCTCTGCCGGACTTCCTCCATTTCAAGTTTATTCTCTCCTCCTACAGCTCTGCTCTTTCCCTCGCCAAGCAATCCTTTTTCCAAGCACTCATCTCTTCTCAGTCCTCCTGTCCACGCCGTCTCTTTGAAACTTTCAACACTCTCCTTCGCCCCCCTCCTCCTCCCCTCCCATCCTCCCTCACTGCCACTGCCTCCTTCTTCATCTCCAAAATTGAGGACATCCAACACGACATCTCCCGCCGTCACCCCTCTGCTACCCCCCTGCCCCCTTTATCCCTCCCCTCCATCTATCCCACCCTGTCCTCCTTCCGTCCCACTTCAGAAAAGGAAGTCCACTCCCTCATCTTATCCCCCCCCCTCCACCTGCCCCCTGGATCTCCTTCCCTCCCGTCTTCTCCTCTCCCTCTCCCCCACTGCCTGCTCCCACCTTGCTCACCTCTTTAACCTGTCCCTCTCTACCAGCATCTTCCCCTCGCCATTCAAACATGCTCTGGTCTCACCTATTCTCAAAAAACCCAACCTCGACCCCTCATCACCCACTAACTACCGCCCCATCTCTCTTCTCCCTTTTGCCTCCAAATTACTTGAACGACTAGTCTACAGCCGTCTCACAAGCTACCTCTCTGACAACTCCATCCTTGATCCACTACAATCTGGCTTTCGCCCACTCCACTCAACTGAGACTGCCCTGGTGAAAGTCACCAATGACCTGCTTTCGGCCAAATCCAGGGGCCACTTCTCTCTGCTCATCCTTCTGGACCTCTCTGCTGCCTTTGACACCGTAGATCATCCTCT
Organism: Pseudophryne corroboree; assembly: GCF_028390025.1. Classification (NCBI taxonomy): domain Eukaryota; kingdom Metazoa; phylum Chordata; class Amphibia; order Anura; family Myobatrachidae; genus Pseudophryne; species Pseudophryne corroboree. Next base: position 315,792,342 of record NC_086453.1, on the reverse strand, counting down.
CCTCCTCCGCACACTCCAAAACGCTGGCCTCTCTAGCACTGTCCTTGACTGGTTTTCTTCTTACCTAACTAACCGCTCCTTCTCTGTGTCTGCCTCCAGCACCACCTCACACCCTTCCATCCTTCCTGTGGTGTCCCTCAGGGTTCTGTCCTTGGACCCCTTCTGTTCTCCCTGTACACCTCTTCCCTGGGTGCGCTCATTAACTCATTTGGCCTTCAATACCACCTCTATGCTGATGACACACAACTCTACCTCTCATCTCCTGATCTGTCCTCCTCTGTCCTCTCTCAGGTTTCCAGCTGCCTCTCCGCAATCTCCTCCTGGATGTCTGAACACTCTCTAAAGCTCAACATGGACAAAACTGAACTCATCATCTTCCCCTCATACAGAGCAACACCCCCGACCAATATCTCCATCATTGTTGACAACATCACCATCTCCCCCGTTCCCCAACTCCGCTGCTTGGGCGTCACTCTTGACCCCTCCCTCTCCTTTGCACCCCACATCCAAGCTCTGGCACAATCCTGTCGTTTCCAGCTACGCAACATTGCTCGTATCAGGCCATATCTCTCCCAGAGTGCAACTAAACTCATCATCCACTCACTGGTCATCTCATGACTTGACTACTGCAATGTTTTCCTCACTGGCCTCGCTTGCTCCCATCTTGCTCCCCTCCAATCTGTCCTGAACTCCGCAGCTAGGCTTATCTTCCTCTCCCGCTGCACCACATCTGCCACTCCCCTTCGACAAAATCTACACTGGCTCCCATTCCCCTACAGAATCCTCTTCAAACTCCTCACCCTCACATACAAGGCCATCTCTAATTCCACTGCTCCCTACATCTCCAACCTCCTTTCCCTTCATACTCCCTCCCGCCCCCTACGGTCAACTAATGACCGTCGCCTCTCCACCGCCCTGGTCACTGCTTCCCATGCACGAGTTCAGGATTTTGCCCGTGCTGCACCCCTTCAGTGGAACGCACTCCCCCGCTCCATTAGACTCTCCCCGACCTTGCAAAGCTTCAAACGGGCACTAAAAACCCACCTATTCATCAAAGCATACCCTCCCGATGCATAACCCAGTGCTGAAGCTGCGCCTCCACCCCCCTGCCTCATGCCGTGAACATCTCAGCTTTGCTTGCATACTGCCATCAGGCTACCTCCCACTTGCCTGCACCTCTTGTCATCTGTCTGTCGCCCCTCCCCACTAGATTGTTAGCTCTTCAGAGCAGGGCCCTCTTTCCTCTTGTTATCTAAGCCCTCGTCTCAACACATTTCAGTCACAGCTCACCCCTACTCAACGACCATCTTTATCCTGCTAGTATAGGCTCATCTCCATCTATGGCCACCAGCCTCTAGTAGTACGATGATCATTCCATCAATACTTACATCTTAGCTGTATTATGTCTTGAGAACGTGTGGTGCTCTGTTACCTGTACTCTATTTCTGTTATTTATTTACTGTAATGCTATGTTTTGTCTCCCTGTACTGTCCTTTGTACGGCGCTGCGAAACACATGTGGCGCCTTATAAATAAAATGTAATAATAATAAAAATATGCGCACGCACGGCAGAACAAGTACCCGCACGGAGGCCATCTGTGTGGTGTTTGTACGTGATGCATGTGACAATAATATTTTCGACTTCGACAGGGATCGCAGTCGTAAACTGTGACACGCCCCCAAAACGTTCATGAGACGCCTGAACTTGGGTCGCCTCTCCCCCGTTACCACCCACAAATGCTCCCTGACTGTCAATCACTTAAATCCTCTCTGAGACCACATTCGCAAGACCATTGCAGCACTTAAAAACATGCACAGTTGCATCTTATGCTACCTATAATAACCGAAAGCTGCTTTTCACAAATATAACTATGGTACCATAGTAAAAAGTGCTGATATCTGTTGAAACTAGTCTGTAGAATGAAATATCAGTTGTATATTTGTACCCATATGACTCATTTATGAAAATTACGTTTAGGTGCATTGAATCCAGAGATTTTTATCTTATCGTCATCCCGGATACAGAAATTGCTGTGTAAGGACTACATGCCTCACAGTGCCCCAGGACACAGAGAGGATGGGAGAACATGCACATCCCACAGCAAGAGAGAAGAAAAGAAGGCTGCAATAAAATATCAGGCACAAGAAGAATAAATTGCAGACAGCAGAAAGATAGTCTGCAGAGATAAGAAGGATGAAACAGTGAAACAAGCATACAATACTGTGCAAGAAAGGAAAAGCAGTCTATAATAAATTATACAGTTACAGACACAGAACCAGCAAAGCTACAGGAGAGAGGCTGGGATTTGTGGCTTACTAATTATTATTATTAACTTTTACTTTTAAGGCATCACAAAGTGTATGGAACACTGTAAAAGGTATACACAGAACACAGTAACAGGGAATCAGGGCATACAATATGCAGCGGCAGATCGTAGCATAAGTACTGTAAAGTACATAGTAAATATACTAAACAAAGGACTACTGACTCATATAATTAGCTGGAGCAGAGACTGGTGTTGGCAGGAGCATATAGAATCGAGTTCATTCAGTGATCCTGCACCCAACATACTGTATGGGTGAGAAAATAGGGTCAGAGGGGGAAATGTAATAGGGTCCGGGTTTGCCAAGGTTCAGGATTTCGGCCGAGATTGCCTGTATTTTTAAAGTGGCAATCATAAAAGGCAAAACCAGGTTGGTTTTTTTTAGATATACAATAGAAAAATTCAAATTATAAGATTAACTGACTTTCCTCAACCACTTAACTGACGATTTATTACACCAAAAACCGCTCCGAAATTGTTGGGGTTTTTTATGAGTGAATTAGGTGAAGAACATAAATTTAACCTTATCCAATGTAAAAAATAATAATAATAATTTTCAAACATCGAAACATCGTTTGGGGACATCATGACCATCGGAACATTGGAAACATCGCGGCTTTCATTTTGAAACCTAATGCTAATTAAATATGGCCACTAGGAGGCACTCTTTACAATTATCTGAGGATGTTTCAGTTGCTATCACAGACAGATTGGCAGAGTAATCTAGGTGGCAGCTCCTGCTCTGATAAATCCACAGTGCATATAAGTAAGCCACTTTGTGCAATACAAAAAAATCATGACAGCCAGTGGGTTGAGATGACAGGCAGGCAGCAGACTCAGGGTGAGAGGCAGTGGGCTCAGATGGCAGGCAGACAGCAAACTCGGTGACAGGCAGTGGGTTTAGAGATGACAGGCAGGCAGCAGACTCAGTGACATGCAGTGGGCTGAGATGAGAGGTAGGCAGCAGACTGCAAGTGACAGGCAGTGAGTTGAGATGGCAGGCAGGCAATAGACTCAGTGACAGACAGTGGGCTGAGATGACAGGCAGGCAGCAGACTCAATGACAAGAAGTGGTCTGAGATGACAGGCAGGCAGCAGACTCAGGGTGACAGCCAGTGGGTTGAGATGACAGGCAGGCAGCAGACTCAGGGTGACAGGCAGTGGGATGAGATAGCAGGCAGGCAGCAAACTCAGGGTGACAGGCAGCGGGTTTAGAGATGACAGGCAGGCAGCAGACTCAGTGACATGCAGTGGGCTGAGATGAGAGGCAGGCAGCAGACTCAGTGACAGGCAGGCAGGCAGCAGATTGAAAGTGACAGGCAGAGGGTTGAGTTGACAAGCAGGCAGCAGACTGAGAGTGACAGGCAGTGAACTGAGATGACAGGCAGGCAGCAGACTCACTGACAGGCTATAGGTTGAGATGACAGGCAGGGAGTAGACTCAGGGTGACAGCCAGTGGATTGAGATGACAGGCCAGCAGCAGACTCAGTGCCAGGCAGGGAATTGAGATGACAGGCAGGCAGCAGACTCAGGGTGACAGCCAGTGGGTTGAGATGACAGGCAGGCAGCAGACTTTGAGTGATAGGCAGGTAGCAGATTTGGCTGAGAGGCGGGCAGTGGATTTTGGGTGACTGACATGAGGGGAGTGTTACAATCAGGGCCTGTTTTTATACCTGTCCCTACAGAGCATTGCATCAGCTGGCTGAAAATCTACATATTACAATTTGAGATGGATGGATTTGTGATTACAAAGACACAGTAATGCTTATAAACTCCAAGGCATTCACATTAAGCCGGTTTTGCACAATTCTGGAAAGATAGAATGGCTTGGAATGAGCTGTTCAGGAGTTGGGTGGGGTTGCTGATCATTAGGCCAATATAGAAGCTTTGGCCTACCAGCTACATAATTGCCTGCAGCTGTACAGGCTTGCCATAAAACACTGTACTGTATCTCATGCCTCACCACTGCACATATCAGGAAAAACAGTCATGGAAAAGAATACACTCACGTGGCGATGAACTGTGTGCAGAGGGAATATAATGAGCGTTATAAATTTAATACTGTACTAGTGTGGTCCCTGGTTATAATATCCAAATAGGGACCCAAACAAAGCTATTTACACAGGTTTTCTTGTTAGAATTTGTGTTGGATTATTGGATGACACAACCAGTAGAATACCTGTTTGGTGTTATACTGTGTGGTGTGTAAGGCTGATTGTGCGTATTCACCCTGACGTGCTGATATTTTTTATATTTGTTTGCTGGTTTGTTTTTTAATAAGAAAGTTCTCTCCCTGTGACTGTGTTTCTGTTTGGTTTGATTAGTGCCTGCCCTGTGTTCCTCCATCTATCTTCTCCAGATCAAGAACACTGGATGGCACATTCAATTAGACGCAGGGAAACTTACCCTGGTTTTCTGCTCATACCCTCCTGAGGTGCAGACAGATACCCATCTGTAAGTCGGGTTTTCTGCCCTTACCGCGGCCATTGTGAGTGCTTTAACCATAGCTCCGGCATAGGTGTGCGCAGGGGGGGTGCCTGGTGCGCACAGGCACCCCCTAATGTCTGGCACCCCGATCTCACATGCCTGATGCAGCGATCACCAAGCAGGCTGATTACTGTCCCCTCTGTGCTGCACCCTGTCAGGACTGCATTACAGACCGGATACCTGGGTTAATCAAGGGTGCCACTGCCACCGGCTTTCAAATTCCCAGCTCCACCACCATGTACAAAAACAGCGTGATGTGACGTGATTACGTCATGCTGCTCACATGCCCACCCGTCACACCCGCTACACGCCCACCTCAATCCTTCTATTCTATGCCAACGCCAGCCACTGATGAGGAGCAGCATGCAGCCAGCGTTCCTCTTAGGAAGACAAATTCAATACTGGCAGGTGGCCGGCAGCAGCATTGACATGTCACTCGTTTTTCCAGCAGCAGCAGTACTTGTCTGCGACTGTCAGTGAGTGACTGACTTGTAAGTAAGCTGCTGCAGCTTGCAGGGGAAAGAGAGGGGGAGCCAGACCAGGCTGAGGAGGAGCACTGTAATTGCAGTGAGTGCCATCAGGGGTGTTTGTTTGGTGCACACCACAACATCTGACAATGTATCTGCTTTATTAGGATTGGTACAAAGGTGGAAATTTTATATGCGTTGACCATTAATAGATGGTGCTAGACACGCCCAAAAGGCGGTGCTAGACACACCCCTCCGACGGTGCACCCCCTAATAAAATGTGCTGCGCACGCCAGTGAGCTCCGGGCATATCCCCCAGAACCTGTGGGTTAATCTGCGTTAGTCATGGGTTACCACATGAGGAAAAGTTCTTAAAATTGAATAGCTCCGGGTGTTAAAGCTCAAGGCTATCCTCCCGTAAGCCCCGGGACTAACTGAATATGCCCCTGACATGTCTGCAAAAGAAATGGTGATTAAAGGAGAATTACTTTCAGCACTGGGTAGGATTATTAGCTGTGACTGGTAATGCTATGTGGCTTGTGTAATGGGGGTCATTCCGACCCGATCGCTCGCTGCAGTTTATCGCAGCGATCAGGTTGGATCTGCGAATGCGCCGCAGTGCTTGTGGCACCTGTGCATGCTGGGCGGCCGAGGGCCGTTTTTCCCTAGCGATTGCCTCTGCCTGATTGGCAGGCAGAGGCGGTCGCTGGGCAGGAGTGGGCTGCACGGTGGCGTTAAGCCGCCATTTAGGGGGGCGCGGTCCGGCCAATGCAGGCATGGCCGGACCATAGGGGGGCGGGCCACGGTGGCTGCGTGACATCACACGCAGCCGCTGCGACCTGGTCAGCGAACAGTTCTCCCGGCCAACCGCAGGAACTACGCTGGCCGGGAGTTACTCCTCAAATGCAAAAGCATCACCGCTGTGCGATGCTTTTGCATTTCTGCGAGGGGGGAGTTGGCCCTGACATGCGGGGTGGACTAGCCCTGTGCTGGGCGTCCCCCCGCATGTCTGAGTGCCTGATCGTAGCTGTGCTAAATTTAGCCTAGCTACGATCAACTTGGAATGACCCCCAATGTCTCTACAGTCCTCCAAGCTTTTGTGAGTGAGATAGGGGGATATTTAGCTGCCCATAGGGACAAATCGGCGTCTTCCTGTCATTTGAATGTGCTAAGTACAGATGTAGCCACGTTCGTCCAGCCTGCAGCATGGCCGCTCCAGCACATACGCTGCGTCTAGGCATGCGTGCATCTTAGTACCGAGTTCAGTGTCTGCATCTGGCGAAACAGATTTACTAACCTCAGCTGTGGACCTGAAGGTTACTCAGGTGACTGATGGTCATGGAGAGGGATCTGATGGTGCGTCTTGAGACCTAACAGCGGATCACAGAAGCAGACAAGAGGCGTCTATTTACACCAGGCGTCTCCTGCTGAATCTGCATATTAGTTGTACCGTACTGCATCACTGCTTCCTTGCGGCTGTGCAATAGCATGCAACTCTAATTCAGGCCCAGTAACCAATACTCCTTATTAATTAGTTAGTTAATAATGAAGGAGGTGGCCTGTGTCCTTCCCAGTAGTCCCTATTTTTCAATATGCAATACTCCCATGCATCGATAACGTCATATATTTTATCCGCATGCAGTTAAAATGCTGGCTGTTGGGATTCCGGCATTCAGGATACTGACATTGAAATTGTGACAGCCTACAATGCCGTCAGCCAACGCACCAGGGCTATTCCCACTCGTGGGTGTCCGCAACACCCATAGAGTGGGAAGAGATCCTATGGCGAGCGCAGTGAGCCACTGAGCCGGCGGTATGGCAAATGCAGCGTGGTAAGCGCAGTGAGCCCGCAAGGGAACTCTTGGCGCTTGCCCCGCTACTGGCATTCTGGCGTGCGCAATGTGTGTAACCCCATTTTATCATCTGATGCAAAAAGCAGACACAGGGGTAATTTATTGTATGGTGAGGGTGACAAGTTATTTTTTTAATTCCTGCCCGCCCCTGGGCCGGCTCTACCATTAGGGAGCTTTAGCCAGCTCCCCAGGGCGCGGGATCTGGGGTGGGGGGGGGCGCACCACTGAGTCTGCCTATCACAAAATTAGGGATGTCTCTCAAAGAAACATCCTTGTTGTACTTAATGCAAGTGGTGGCTGTGGAACTTATAAGTCACACTTTCATCTGAAGTGCTGGGAAGGTGGTGGTTGGGGGCAGTAGTCTGAAGTTTTGCCCAGGGTGTCGAGAAACCAAGCACCGGCCCCAGCTCCCCACCACCCATAAGAGAAAGTGTCGATTTCAGAAATCACCAGCATAGCACAGTAATATAGAGAAAAGTTATTTTATTTTTTCTAATAAAAGTTCTAGCATAATTATTTTATTTGCTGTGAAAGTAGAGCTGGGAGCCAAAATTAGGATTTCCCCAGTGCGAGGGAGCCAAAATTAGGATTTCCCCAGTGCTAATAGACTCGACAGACTTTAAGTTTAATGTTGTGCAACAATTTCCAAAACTGGAAAATAATTTAATGCTTTAACTAGTAAACAGTTAGCGGTTCTTGTTTACATTACCTATATTATTCCATCAAAGATCTATATTATAATACAACTATGACATAGACATCTGCCTGCGCAATTACTCTGGGACGTATTTGAATCGTCTTTTATAACACTGGCTATCAGAATTAATTAATTAATATGGACTTGTTTCATTATTTCAAAACATTCTGGGCGGGATGTACTATGTGATATCGCCGCACATCGTCACGATGCTAAGCGTATATGTACTTGCGCTTAGCATTGTGAAGTACAGCTCTTCCGATAAAAGCTGTCCTTCGCTATCCCCTGTGTCTCTCTGACCTCCGGGTTTCTGATCGGATCCCTCACACAGCACTGCGGAAAGAAGCCCATAGGCTCCTATGGGGTATCACCAGCAAAAGATGGCGAACCCCTCCGTGGCGCTGACCCGGCAGCCAGGTCTTTGAACATTAGGGAAATGTGGTAAACAAGGGTTTACCGCATTTTCCGCTTAGTAAATCCCGCCCTCTATGTATTATATGACCATACAGTATAACGTTACCAAGGTAACAGTCACTCAGCAACTATTATGAGAGCTGACAAATACCTGCAAAATGAAATGGCTCAGGTTAATGCAAGGGTGTGCCTAGTCTTTCCAGTGCCTAAGGGGCAACTGACATAACGCCCTTGTCATACCTTATACAAAATACTATAAACATAAGTACTCAACACCAATGTCACTTTAGTCATTGACCGGCAGAAGCGTTCGGGTGCTGGGGGTGGCTGGCGTTTCCAGAAACTGGGGCATGTCAGCTGGCTCTGCCTCACCTCATCGCACGTCACTGGAGATGTTGATGGTTGCTATGTTGATCCCAGGCTGCGATTGGGTTGCATTGATGGGATCGTAAATGCAGCATGGAGGTTTTAACACCTCTTACTGCATCTGCATTACTATAATCGCATTTTCCAAACTGCCTTACAAATGTGGTCCATGCGGAATGAGGGCCTAATACCCCTTTCAGACATGCTCCAAATTCCCGGGATTTTTCACATGAACGTGCATCATCCCGGGAATTTGGCATGTGTGAAAGGTCCCAACCCGGGAACACGTCCCGGGTTGCTGACCCTGCAATTGACCAGGGTTTTTCCCGGGATTTCAGTCCCGGGAAGACAACCCGGCTTAGGTCTGAAAGGTGCAACCCGGGAATTTGCTCCCGGCTTGCACCTACACACCTTTGATTGGCGCTAGACTGGAAGGGGCGGAGCTGTCTGGAGGGGGCGTGCGCCAGCTGCTGTTGTCCGTGCTGCAGTGTAGTTGAGCAGCCGGCGCAGCTAACAGAGGCGGCCTGTTGTGGTGAGAGTGTGTGTATGTATGAATTTGGCATGTGTGTGTGTATATCACATGTATGTGTGTCTTTGAGTGTGACATGTGTATGTGTAAGACGTGTGTGTGTGTGTAACATGTACGAGTGTGACGTCTGTGTGTGTGTGTGACATGAGAGTAGCCTGGACTGCCCTGGCTGTCAGGGCAATTCAGGCTTATGTCTGAAAGGGTTCGACCCGGGAATTTCCCAGGTCTCAGGTTAAGTGTGAAAGGGGGTCCCAGCAAAAACCCGGGATTTTTCAGAGGTGAAAATCCCGGGTCTGAAGCAGGGAAATTCCCGGGACCTATGTCTGAAAGGGGTATAAGTTAGATTTTTACAGAGTTCCCCAGTTTTTTTAAGTCCCTACTTTTTGTTGAAACCAAAACATTCTTTCAAAAGGCAGACTGCTTAGCAATTTATGGAATGGGCATACAATAATCTATTAATAACAGTAATGGGCCCTACACACATACCGATCCACCGCCAAGCTGCCCGACGGCGGATACGGCCGAGGAGCGACCCGGCGGCGGGGGAAAGGTGACGGGGGGAGTGAAGTTTCTTCACTCCCCCCCGTCACCTGGCTCCATAGCACTGTATGCTAGTATGGACAATCTCGTTCATATTGGCCTGCATGCATAAGCGACGAGGCACCAACGATTAACAAGCGCGGGGCCGCACATCGTTAATCGTTGGTGCCTACACACAGAACGACATGAACGAGTTCTTGTTCATTTATCTGCCAGTGTGCAGGGCCCATAATGCATATGAGTAGCCTATAACCAAATTCAAGGACTGCTAGCCAATGCGTATTCTCAGTATAACAAGATCAGCATAACACTGGTATGTTTAGATAAGACACCATTTAGTAAATATATCCTACAATTTGGGTGGCAAGACCACAATCATTAGATTTCAGGTTACATCTACTTAGTCTGCAACTATAGTAAGCAGAGTAAGCATTGTGTCAGCGTCTACTGTGCATATGCGGATCTCCAGTAACATGGCGCCTGTGCGTTGTTCCCGGGGACATCTCTACTGGCTGCCGCGCCAGTTTTCCCAATGATTTCTGCAGCTCTACTGCCAGCGCTGGGCCAACAAAGCGATAAGTACAATGATATTGGTGCAGGGTGTGCAGTGTAGGCCCCCTGAACCCACGTGCACCGCACCCCTAGCACCCATTATAAATACACCAGTGATAGGAAGGTTGTAATTCCCTACCACCATTGGCATTTCTTTAATGGGTGCAATGTGTGCAGTGCCCAGGGGGGCCCACACCACACAGACTGCACCCATGTTTTATTACTTACCTTTTCCGGAGACCCGCGTCAGAGCTGCAGAATGGCCTCGCGCTTTTGCAGTAAGGATTAGTCTCCGGAACATGGTGGGCGCCATGTTTCTGGAGACCTGTGCATGCACAGTAGACTCTGGCCCAATGCCAGAGTCTACTGCGCCGAGGAGAGGTGGGGGCTCACCAGGAGTCTGCACACGGGCCCCCTCCTCTGTTAAAACGCCCCTGCCTACCACACAACCCATATAGCAGCAACTATACTGGGAACAGCACTGGCAATACTTGCCTACATCTACTTTCTCCCCTCATCTTTCCAGATCTGCCCCCCCTTGAGGGACCTGTGAATCTTGGCATCATGCTCCCAACACCAAATTATTTTGCACAAGACATGCATTTCTGGACTTTGCAGCAAAAATGTATAAGCATATGCACACATCTAAATATTTGCCTTTCATTAAGTTGCATTCCCTCATGTCTGGGGAGGAGGAACTGAGATTGGCAGGGAACACACGTCTTTACCTATGCACAAATGCATCATCATTTACCTCATAACCTCCAATGTTCTCAGCTGACACATACGGCCAATTGCCAGTACAGCCATTGATACTGCAGTCTGTGTGCACCTTTCATTTTATTCGTCCAAATAGTGGCAGCTCCTGAGGTGGGTCTTCAGTGCAATCCAAAACTCAGATAGGGGAGCCCCACCAACTGCCACCACAAACACTGCCAAACATTGCAGGCCGGGATAGACTGCATGACAGTGCAGCGGATAAGGAAGAGCAGAAGCAGTGGTGGGCAGAGCCGGCCCTAGGCATAGGCAAACTAGGCAATTGCCTAGGGCATTTGATATGCCTAGGGGCATCAGCAGCTTCTGCTGATTAAAATGATATGTGGCATGCCTATATTCTGTGTGTAGCATTTCATATGCAGATACAGCCACAGTCACACACAGTATATAGGCATGCTGCATATCAGTTTAATCAGCAGAAGCTGCTTGTGCATCCTAGCCACATAGCAATGCAAATAAGATGCATTTTCATAAAAAAAGGTGCCCGATGTTAGCATTGAGGCAAGATTTATGAGGACACATCTGTATCCAAGCAGAGGCAGAGGTCACAGTGTTAGTGGAAGTGTGAGTGCTGTGTGCATGTGAGTGGGTTGGTTGTGCAGTAGTGTTCGGAATATGAGTTAGGAGCATTATGTGTGTCATGTAAAAATGCATTAATAATGTGCTGCATATGTGTAAGGGACATTACAGTATGTGTAAAAGGGCATTAATAAAGGTTGTCATAATGTGTAAGGCGTACTATGTTTATAAGGACATTAATAATGTGTCTCATATGTGTAAGGGGCATTACTCTGTGGCATTATGTGTACAAGGTGCTCTACTGTGCCGTTGCGTATAGAAAGGGCCCTACTGTGTGGTCTAATGTGAATAAAGAGCAATAGGGTGTGGTGTAATGTGAATAAGGAGCAATTCAGTGTGATGTAATGTGAATAAGGGGCTCTACTGTGAGGAGTAACGTATATAAGGTAAAGTGATACTACTGTGTGATGTAATGTGAATTATGGACACTATCGCATGATCAAATGTGAATAAAGTTGCAGTACTGTGTGGCGTAATTGGAATTGGGGGTACTATTGTGTGCCATGCCCTTTGTCAGCAAAAACACACCCCTTTTTGGGCTGAGCGCCAAATGTGCGAACTGCTCCTATTTAAAATATAGGGGGTACAAACACTAAAATAAGGACTGCTATGGGTAAGGGGTGATGGTGCTGGGAAAGAGGTGCAAGGTCAGAGGCGGAACCAGCGGTGGTGCTAGGGGGCATCAGTCAAAATCTTGCCTAGGGCATCATATTGGTTAGGGCCGGCTCTGGTGGTGGGGCCATAATTACTATACCTCCATATACCACACAATGGTCAGGATGTATCAATACTAGAAATGAGGTGAAACCTCAGAAAACGTTAACAGCAATTCATGATCCCCATATTTATTAAAGACGTCTATGGCAGATATAGGAATATCTGCTGCGGACTGGTGGCACAACGGGTCTGGGACTGAGGGTCGACAGCACAAAGGTCGACGCACCTTAGGTCGACGCCAATTGGTCGACACACCTTAGGTCGACATGGACAAAAGGTCGACATGGACAAAAGGTCGACAGGAACAAGGTCGACATGGAAAAAGGTCGACATGAGTTTTTAATGTTTTTTTGGTGTCGTTTTCTTCGTAGAGTGACCGGGAACCCCAATTAGTGCACCGCGTTCGCTCGCCATGCTTTGGGCATGGTGCCTTCGCTCCGCTACCGCTTCGCTCGGCACACTTTACCGTTCCAATCGTAGTCCACGTGGATCGTTAAGTATGAAAAGGTTAAAAAAAAAAAAAGTGAAAAACTCATGTCGACATTGTTCCTGTCGACCTTTTGTCCATGTCGACCTAAGGTGTGTCGACCAATTGGCGTCGACCTAAGGTGTGTCGACCTTTGTGCTGTCGACCTGGAGTCCGGATACCGGCACAACATACTCCATAGGATTCTACGGGCTGTGATGTGCCACTATGCAGCAAACTTCTATAGGGATCTATCTCAATTGTTTGTGAAACTTGGTACATCCTACGTATGGTATGGAGGTGACCTCCATTCACAGGACAGGATGTACCACCAATCACATTTTAAATGACACATCCCACCACTTGCCACATGCACCATGGTGTTTATTAACATTGATTGCAATTCTGATAAAAACACAAAGGACAGCTCTTCCGATAAGAACTGTCTTTTGCGTTGTGTGAGGACTTTTGGGTTTATGGCCCAGGAGTCCATATTACACATACGCGTCTGTCGGCCTGTGCATGTATGTGCCGCAGCCGGAGTCAGAGGGGGATCCTATCATGGTAGGTCTGTGGTAATAAGCCCATCGGCTTCTATAGGGATCCCCATTCACCAGTGCCTATCGGGAACAAGCTGCTGAAAGTTTGTTTTCCCGAGCTTGATGCATACCTGCACGTTGCAGACCCATAGAATTCTATGCGGGCTGCAGTGCCGTCGGGCCACAGCGGCTATCTCAATATTCATTGCGGACCACTTTAGTGCATACGGGGAATGGCGGTTTTGGAGGTTTGAGTGCATTTTTTGTTTGATCCAGCCCGCTCACAGCATGAAGATAGTGAGTCCACACAAGCTGCAGACCGCTTTTCAGGCTGTGAACGATCGTCTAGATATTGGGGGTCATTCCGAGTTGCTCGCTAGCTGAATTTTTTCTCAGCGCAGCGATTAGGCTAAAAAAATGACAGTTCTGCGCATGCATATGCGGCGCAATGCGCACGCGCGACGTACGGGCACAATGAACAATGTCGTTTTGCACAGGGTCTAGCGATGCATTTCAGTCGCACTGCTTGCCGCAGAGTGATTGACATCAAGTGGGCGTTTCTGGGTGGCAACTGACCGTTTTCAGGGAGTGTGCGGAAAAACGCAGGCGTACCAGGAAAAACGCAGGTGTGGCTGGGCGAACGCTGGGCAGGTGTGTGACGTCAAATCCGGAACTGAATAGTCTGAAGTGATCGCAAGCGCTGAGTAGGTTTTGAGCTACTCTGAAACTACACATACATTTTTTGTAGCCGCTCTGCGATACAACTGTTTGCACTTCTGCTAAGCTAAAATACACTCCCAGTGGGAGGCGGCATAGCGTTTGCACGGCTGCTAAAAACTGCTAGCGAGCGATCAACCCGGAATGACCACCATTATCTTCTAGGTGGTGCTAAATAAATGATAAGTACTGCATACCCTCCAACATTTTATACACAAAATCGGTACAAATTAGAAAAGGGGCGTGGCCACGGGTAAAGGGGGCGTGGTCATGTCCCTTTTCCTATACTTTCAATGGAAGTTTGGAGAGCCAAAAATAGGTACAGACCATGAAAAAAAGGTACTGTACCTATTAAAAAGGTACAGTTGGAGGGTATGGTACTGTAGAGTCTGATTGGTTGCTATGGGCAACAGCCCCACTTCATACTTGCCTACCTGACCCTCTCCATGAGGGAGAAAATGCTCTGTTTCTGTACTTTCCTGGTAATGTATGATTGACATCACCTGTGGTAAAACACCTTTCTTATCAATTAACTAGCTCACCACAGGTGATGGCAATCATAAATTACCAGGAAAGTCCAGGAACAGAGCATTTTCTCCCTCATGGAGAGGGTCAGGCAGGGCCGGCGCCACCACTAGGCAGCTTTAGGAAGCTGCCTACGGGCGCCTGCCACTGGAGGGCGGCATACTCCAGAGTCCCGCTAAAATAACATTTTTGTAAAAATAACTACATCTGGAGGACGCAGCTACAGATGATTTGTCCCAGGCTGCTCTGTTTAATTAGGAGTGGAGGAGGTGATAGCGGCGGCGGCAGCAGAGCTGAGCGTGCTGCTGCTGCTGTGTGCGGAAGTGACGGGCTCGAGGGATGCCGGAGCACAGCTTCTCTGTACAGAGACACTGAGGAGCGGGGGAGGCAGCAGCGGATCAGAGAGTTGAAGTGACGGACTATGGGGATGCCGGGGCGCAGTTTCACTGGACACAGATGCCGTAGAGCTGAGGTAAGCTGAAACTGTGGTGAATCAGCAGCCCGAATCCCGGAGGTCAGGTCACTGGCACCTTGCTGGTTTCTCCCTGCTCTGGCATGTTAACACAGCTGGTTAGAGCAGAGAAACAAGTGGTCATGCTGCAGAATATGTAAGTGTATATGTGCATGCTGTATGTGTATATAATAAGAATTTACTTACCGATAATTCTATTTCTCGGAGTCCGTAGTGGATGCTGGGGTTCCTGAAAGGACCATGGGGAATAGCGGCTCCGCAGGAGACAGGGCACAAAAAAGTAAAGCTTTTACCAGATCAGGTGGTGTGCACTGGCTCCTCCCCCTATGACCCTCCTCCAGACTCCAGTTAGGTACTGTGCCCGGACGAGCGTACACAATAAGGGAGGCAATTTGAATCCCGGGTAAGACTCATACCAGCCACACCAATCACACCGTACAACTTGTGATCTAAACCCAGTTAACAGTATGATAACAGAAAGAGCCTCTTAAAGATGGCTCCTTAACAATATAACCCGAATTTGTTAACAATAACTATGTACAGTATTGCAGATAATCCGCACTTGGGATGGGCGCCCAGCATCCACTACGGACTCCGAGAAATAGAATTATCGGTAAGTAAATTCTTATTTTCTCTATCGTCCTAAGTGGATGCTGGGGTTCCTGAAAGGACCATGGGGATTATACCAAAGCTCCCAAACGGGCGGGAGAGTGCGGATGACTCTGCAGCACCGAATGAGAGAATTCCAAGTCCTCTTTTGCCAGGGTATCAAATTTGTAGAATTTTACAAACGTGTTTTCCCCCGACCACGTAGCTGCTCGGCAGAATTGTAATGCCGAGACCCCTCGGGCAGCCGCCCAAGATGAGCCCACCTTCCTTGTGGAATGGGCCTTAACAGATTTAGGCTGTGGCAGGCCTGCCACAGAATGAGCAAGTTGAATTGTGTTACAAATCCAACGAGCAATCGTCTGCTTAGAAGCAGGGGCACCCAACTTGTTGGGTGCATATAGTATCAACAGCGAGTCAGATTTTCTGACTTCAGCCGTCCTTGAAATGTATATTTTTAAGGCTCTGACAACGTCCAACAACTTGGAGTCCTCCAAGTCGCCAGAGGCCGCAGGCACCACAATAGGTTGGTTCAGATGAAACGCTGATACCACCTTAGGGAGAAAATGCGGACGAGTCCTCAGTTCTGCCCTATCCGAATGGAAGATTAGATAAGGGCTTTTATAAGATAAAGCCGCCAATTCAGATACTCTCCTGGCGGAAGCCAGGGCCAGTAACATAGTCACTTTCCATGTGAGATATTTAAAATCCACCTTTTTCAATGGTTCAAACCAATGGGATTTGAGGAAATCTAAAACTACATTTAGATCCCACGGTGCCACCGGAGGCACCACAGGAGGCTGTATATGCAGTACTCCTTTAACAAAAGTCTGTACCTCAGGAACTGAGGCCAATTCTTTTTGGAAGAATATTGACAGGGCCGAAATTTGAACCTTAATAGATCTCAATTTGAGACCCCTAGACAATCCTGATTGTAGGAAATGTAGGAAACGACCCAGTTGAAATTCCTCCGTCGGAACACTCCGATCCTCGCACCACGCGACATATTTTCGCCAAATGCGGTGATAATGTTTCGCGGTGACTTCCTTCCTTGCCTTAATCAAGGTAGGAATGACTTCTTCTGGAATGCCTTTCCCTTTTAGGATCTGGCGTTCAACCGCCATGCCGTCAAACGCAGCCGCGGTAAGTCTTGAAAGAGACAGGGACCCTGTTGTAGCAGGTCCCTTCTCAGAAGTAGAGGGCACGGGTCGTCCGTGACCAACTCTTGAAGTTCCGGGTACCAAGTCCTTCTTGGCCAATCCGGAGCCACTAGTATTTCTTACTCCTCCTCACCGTATAATCTTCAATACCTTTGGTATGAGAGGCAGAGGAGGAAACACATATACTGATTTGTACACCCAAGGTGTTACCAGTGCGTCCACAGCTATTGCCTGTGGATCTCTTG
Source organism: Pseudophryne corroboree (assembly GCF_028390025.1). NCBI lineage: Eukaryota > Metazoa > Chordata > Amphibia > Anura > Myobatrachidae > Pseudophryne > Pseudophryne corroboree. The sequence continues at coordinate 315,775,310 of NC_086453.1, read as the reverse complement.
ACCTGGCGCAATACTTGTCCAGTTTCTTGTTGAGGCGAGACGCCATCATGTCTACCATTGGTCTTTCCCAACAGTTTATTAGCATGTGGAAGACTTCTGGATGAAGACCCCCCTCTCCCGGGTGTATATCGTGTCTGCTGAGGAAGTCTGCTTCCCAGTTGTCCACGCCCGGGAAGAACACTGCTGACAGTGCTATTACGTGATTCTCCGCCCAGCGAAGAATCTTGGCAGCTTCTGCCATTGCACTCCTGCTTCTTGTGCCGCCCTGTCTGTTTACATGGGCGACCGCCGTGATGTTGTCCGACTGAATCAACACCGGTTTTCCTTGCAGGAGTGGTTCCGCCTGGCTTAGAGCATTTTAGATTGCTCTTAGTACCAGAATGTTTATGTGAATAGACTTTTCCAGGTTCGTCCATACCCCCTGGAAGTTTCTTCCTTGTGTGACTGCTCCCCAACCTCTCAGGCTGGCGTCCGTGGTCACCAGGATCCAATCCTGTATGCCGAATCTGCGGCCCTCCAATAGATGAGCCTTTTGCAACCACCACAGAAGATATACCCTTGTCCTTGGCGACAGGGTTATTCGCAGGTGCATCTGAGGATGCGACCCTGACCATTTGTCCAACAGATCCCTTTGGAAAATTCTTGCATGGAATCTGCCGAATGGAATTGCTTCGTAAAAAGCCACCATTTTTCCCAGGACTCTTGTGCATTGATGTACAGACACCTTTCCTGGTTTTAGGAGGTTCCTGACAGGTCGGATAACTCCTTGGCTTTTTCCTCGGGAAGAAAAACCTTTTTCTGAACCGTGTCCAGAATCATCCCTAGGAACAGCAGACGTATCGTCGGAAAACAGCTGCGATTCTTGGAATATTTAGAATCCAGTCGTGCCGTCGAAGAACTACTTTAGATAGTGCTCTTCCGACCTCCAACTGTTCTCTGGAACTTGCCCTTTTTAGGTCGTGCAAGTAAGGGATAATTTAGATGCCTTTTTTCTTTGAAGAAACATCTTGTCGGCCATTACCTTGGTAAAAAGGCCCGGGGTGCCGTGGATAATTCAAACGGCATCGTCTGAAACTGATATTGACAGTTCTGTACCACGAACCAGAGGTACCCTTGATGAGAAGGACAAATTTTGGACATGGAGGTAATCCTTGATGTCCAGGGACACCATATAGTCCCCTTTTTTCCGGTTCGCTATCACTGCTCTGAGTGACTTTATCTCGATTTGAACCTTTTATGTAAGTGTTCAAAACATTTTAGATTTAGACTATGTGTCACCAAGCCGTCTGGCTTCAGTACCACAATATAGTGTGGAAAAATAATACCCTTTTCCTTGTCGTAGGAGGGGTACTTTGATTATCACCTGCTGGATATACAGCTTGTGAATTGTTTCCAATGCTGCCTCCCTGTCGGAGGGAGCCGTTGGTAAAGCAGACTTCAGGAAGCTGCGAGGAGAAGATGTCTCGACTCTCCAATCTTTACCCCTGGGATAATACTCGTACGATCTAGGGGTCAACTTGCGAGTGATCCCACTGCGCCCTGAGACTCTTGAGACTACCCCCCCACCTTGAGTCCGCTTGCACGGCCCCAGCGTCATGCTGAGGACTTGGCAGACGCGGTGGAGGGCTTCTTTTCCTGGGAAAGGGCTGCCTGCTGCAGTCTACTTCCCTTACCTCTATGTCTGGGCAGATATGACTGGCCTTTTGCCTGCATGCCCTCATGGGAAAGGAAAGATTGAGGCTGAAAAGACGGTGTCTTTTTTAGCTGAGATGTAACTTGGGGTAAAAAAGGTTGGATTTCCCAGCTGTTGCTGTGGTCCCCAGGTCCGATGGACCGACCCCCAAATAACTCCTTCCCTTTATACAGCAATACTTCCATCTGCCGTATGGGATCTGTATCACCTGACCACTGTCGTGTCCCTGACATCTTCTGGGAGATATGGACAACGCACTTATCTTGATGCCAGAGAGCAAATATCCCTCTGTGCATCTCACATACATATATATAGAATGCATCCTATTAAATGCTCTACATGAATAAAATATTTTCAGTCAGGGAATCCGACCAAGCCAACCCAGCACTGCATCTCCAGGCTGATGGCGATCGCTGGTCGCAGTATAACCACCGTATGTGTGTATATACTTTTTAGGATATTTTTCCAGCTTCCTATCAGCTGGCTCCTTGAGGGCGGCCGTATCTGGAGACGGTAACGCCACTTGATAAGCGTGTGAGCGCCTTATCACCCTAAGGGGTGTTTCCCAACGTACCCTAATTTCTGGCGGGAAAGGGTATAACGCCAATATTTGCTATCGGGGTAACCCTACGCATCATCACACACTTCATTTTATTTTATCTGATTCAGGAAAAACTACAGGTAGTTTTTTCACTCCCACATAATACCCTTTCTTGTGGTACTTGTAGTATCAGAAACACGTAACACCTCCTTCATTGCCCTTAACGTGTGGCCCTAATGAGAAATACGTTTGTTTATTCACCGTCGACACTGTATTCAGTGTCCGTGTCTGTGTCTGTGTCGACCGACTGAGGTAAATGGGCGTTTTTAAAACCCCTGACGGTGTTTCTGAGACGCCTGGACCGGTCCTAATAGATTGTCGGCCGTCTCATGTCGTCAACCGACCTTGCAGCGTGTTGACATTCTCACGTAATTCTCTAAATAAGCCATCCATTCCGGTGTCGACTCCCTAGAGAGTGACATCACCATTACAGGCAATTTCTCCGCCTCCTCACCAACATCGTCCTCATACATGTCGACACACACGTACCGACACACAGCACACACACCGGGAATGCTCTGACAGAGGACAGGACCCACTAGCCCTTTGGGGAGACAGAGGGAGAGTCTGCCAGCACACACCAAAAACGCTATAATTATATAGGGACAACCTTATATAAGTGTTTCTCCCTTATAGCATCTTTTATATATATACAATATCGCCAAAATCAGTGCCCCCCCTCTCTGTTTTAACCCTGTTTCTGTAGTGCAGTGCAGGGGAGAGCCTGGGAGCCTTCTCTCCAGCTTTTCTGTGAGAGAAAATGGCGCTGTGTGCTGAGGAGATAGGCCCCGCCCCTTTTTCGGCGGCCTCGTCTCCCGCTATTTTTGAAGTTAGGCAGGGGTTAAATATCTCCATATAGCCTCTGTGGGCTATATGTGAGGTATTTTTTGCCTCTAATAAGGTTTTTATTTGCCTCTCAGAGCGCCCCCCCCAGCGCTCTGCACCCTCAGTGACTGTTGTGTGAAGTGTGCTGAGAGGAAAATGGCGCACAGCTGCAGTGCTGTGCGCTACCTTTATGAAGACTCAGGAGTCTTCAGCCGCCGATTTTGGACCTCTTCTCTCTTCAGCGTCTGCAAGGGGGCCGGCGGCGCGGCTCCGGTAACCATCCAGGCTGTACCTGTGATCGTCCCTCTGGAGCTAGTGTCCAGTAGCCAAGCAGCAAATCCACTCTGCACGCAGGTGAGTTCACTACTTCTCCCCTAAGTCCCTCGTTGCAGTGATCCTGTTGCCAGCAGGACTCACTGTAAAGTAAAAAACCTAAGCTAAACTTTCTCTAAGCAGCTCTTTAGGAGAGCCACCTAGATTGCACCCTTCTCGTTCGGGCACAAAATCTAACTGGAGTCTGGAGGAGGGTCATAGGGGGAGGAGCCAGTGCACACCACCTGATCTGGTAAAAGCTTTACTTTTTTGTGCCCTGTCTCCTGCGGAGCCGCTATTCCCCATGGTCCTTTCAGGAACCCCAGCATCCACTTAGGACGATAGAGAAATATATATATATATATATATATGTACGTGTGTGTGTGTGTGTGATATGTATGTGTGTATATGTGCATGTTGTATGTGTGTGTGTGATATGTATGTGTATATGTGCATGTTATATGTGGAAGCTGTGTATTACCCCATCGCACACATTGCTCTTATAGGCCCTACACACATGCCGATTTTTTTGAAAGATATGAACGATCTCGTTCATAAATGAACGAGAACTCGTTCATATCTTTCAGTGTGGAGGCTCCAGCGATGAACGATGCGCGGCCCCGCGCTCGTTCATCGCTGGTCTCCCGTCGGCTGTGCATGCAGGCCAATATGGACGATCTCGTCCATATTAGCCTGCACTTCAATGGAGCCGCGTGACAGGGGGAGTGAAGAAACTTCACATCCCCCCCCCCCCCCCCCGTCACTGCCCCCCGCCGCCGGGTCGCTCGTCGGCCGTATCCGCCGTCGGGCAGCTCGGCGGCGGATCGGCTAGTGTGTAGGACCCCTTAGTTTCTGAGGCCCTATGAGGAGCCATATTAACAATTGCAAGCTTTGCAGCCCCTAGTACTGTTAATAAATAGTTATAGTACCTATCTATGATGTAAAACAACAGACAGTAGGGATCAGTATGATAACCTGGCGTATGGTATCACCGCGTTTGAAATACCGATGCTGGGATTCTAGAGTTAAAAATACAGACAGGGGTGAGTAAAGGGTGTCCTACCCTCTCCCCAACCCCTAACCCTCCCTACCCGCTGCCTAAACCTAACCCTCCCACACTGTAGCCTAAACATAATCCTCCGAGAGGGGTGCCTAACCCTAACCCTCCTACCTGCAGCGTAACCCTAGCCCCCGGGATGCAGCTTAAACCTACCCCCACAACCCCCCCCCCCCCCCCCATGTGGCTAACCTCTGTAGCGCCACGGTGTCCCCTCATTCGGGATCCCATTGGTCGGGATTCCGGCGCCTGGATGCTGTTCCCTTTCTGCATTCCGGTGTCGCCTTTCAGACTAGTGTCGGGATCCTGGCATCGGTATTCTAACTGCCAGGTTCCCGGCAGCCGGGATCCTTACTGCTGCCCATACAGTATTATACCTTATATGGTTTTGGGACAGGGGACATATCATAAGGTTTTTTTTTCTGCTATTTGCTGCTTCAGGAAGATCAGGATCAGACTGTCTATACAGCTTCTAGAACATGATCACACCTCACACTTCACGGCCCAGATGCCGGCCGATCTCGGACGTTTTTTAAAGGGGCAGCCACTTACAAGGCATAGTTTTGCCTTGTAAGTGATTGCCCCTCTAAAAAAACATTCAAGCACTTCCAGCGACCTCAGGTGTCATTGCATCTAGCCCCAAGTCTTTATTAGAAGTTATTTTCACTAAAATAAGTGGGGGGGGGGGGGGGGGGGGGGGGGAGTACACTGAGCTTTTGCCTAGGGTGTCGAGAAACCTTGCACCGGCCCTGGGGTCAGGTAGGCAAGTATGCCCCACTTCTGTAAACCCACTACTTAGTAAATATACATCAGTTAATAAATTACTCAGTGAGTATTATGAAATAGAAATAAATCAGTGCTGAGAGATCCCGGGGACCCGGTAGGGAAGAGTCATCTCAGCAGCGGATCAGAAGCCCTCAGCTGGAGAGGTGGCAGCGTTCCTGCGGGAAAGAGTGAGGGCAGCAGCAGGGAGACCGCCTACAGACGCACAACGGGGAGAGTCAGCGAGGCCGGCACTGAGCGGCGCTATCGCCGCGCTCACTCCCCATGTATCATCTGTATCGCAGCCTGGCCGTGGCACGCCGCTGGTGTCCGCCCTGTGTCTGTCCCTTTAAGCCAAGGGGCTGGTCCTGAGGAAGTGACGGGCTCTGAGGGCCGCCGCCTGGGGGAGAACATCCAGGGATCCATCCGAGCAGTCTGGCGGCCCGGGATAGGAGAAGCAGCAGGAAGGATCTCCGGGAGAGGCGCAGCACATGCCGGGTCACTGTACCGCACCACCGGGGCCGGCAGCTGCCTGACTCACCCGACCACCCGTACAGAGCGGCGGTGCCCGGGAGCAGCCGGTCCGGATGCCAGCATCTCACCCTGCGTTAGTACAGCGCTGCCCTCACTCGCCTCTATCCCTGCAGCCGGCATTGCTCCCCTGTACTTCCAGCCTGCATGCCTGCTCTGTCCGCTTACCCTGCCACTGGCTTGTTTTACCAGGCAGGCTCCTTACCCTCCTCCTCTCACCCTCCCTGCATTAATACCCCTCTCCCTCCCTGCATTAATACCCCCCCTCCTCTCACCCTCCCTGCATTAATACCCCCCCCTCCCTCTCACCCTCCCTGCATTAATACCCCCCCCTCCCTCTCACCCTCCCTGCATTAATACCCCCCCCTCCCTCTCACCCTCCCTGCATTAATACCCCCCCCTCCCTCTCACCCTCCCTGCATTAATACCCCCCCTCCCTCTCACCCTCCCTGCATTAATACCCCCCCTCCCTCTCACCCTCCCTGCATTAATACCCCCCCTCCCTCTCACCCTCCCTGCATTAATACCCCCCCTCCCTCTCACCCTCCCTGCATTAATACCCCCCACCCTCCCTGCATTAATACCCCCCTCCCTCTCACCCTCCCTGCATTAATACCCCCCCTCCCTCTCACACTCCCTGCATTAATACCCCCCTCCCTCCCTGCATTAATACCCCCCCCCCTCCCTGCATTAATACCCCCCCCTCCCTCTCACCCTCCCTGCATTAATACCCCCCCCTCCCTCTCACCCTCCCTGCATTAATACCCCCCCTCCCTCTCACCCTCCCTGCATTAATACCCCCCCTCCCTCTCACCCTCCCTGCATTAATACCCCCCCTCCCTCTCACCCTCCCTGCATTAATACCCCCCCTCCCTCTCACCCTCCCTGCATTAATACCCCCCACCCTCCCTGCATTAATACCCCCCTCCCTCTCACCCTCCCTGCATTAATACCCCCCCTCCCTCTCACACTCCCTGCATTAATACCCCCCTCCCTCCCTGCATTAATACCCCCCCCTCCCTCTCACCCTCCCTGCATTAATACCCCCCCCTCCCTCTCACCCTCCCTGCATTAATACCCCCCCCTCCCTCTCACCCTCCCTGCATTAATACCCCCCCTCCCTCTCACCCTCCCTGCATTAATACCCCCCCTCCCTCTCACCCCTCCCTGCATTAATACCCCCCCTCCCTCTCACCCTCTCACCCTCCCTGCATTAATACCCCCCACCCTCTCACCCTCCCTGCATTAATACCCCCCACCCCTCTCACCCTCCCTGCATTAATACCCCCCACCCTCTCACCCTCCCTGCATTAATACCCCCTCCCTCTCACCCTCCCTGCATTAATACCCCCCCTCCCTCTCACACTCCTGCATTAATACCCCCCTCCCTCTCACCCTCCCTGCATTAATACCCCCTCCCTCTCACCCTCCCTGTATTAATACCCCCCTCCCTCTCACCCTCCCTGTATTAATACCCCCCCTCCCTCTCACCCCCTCCTGCATTAATACCCCCCTCCCTCTCACCCTCCCTGCATTAATACCCCCTCCCTCTCACCCCTCCCTGCATTAATACCCCCTCCCTCTCACCCTCCCTGCATTAATACCCTCATCCCTCTCACCCTCCCTGCTTTAATACCCTCATCCCTCTCACCCTCCCTGCTTTAATACCCTCATCCCTCTCACCTCCCTGCTTTAATACCCTCATCCCTCTCACCCTCCCTGCTTTAATACCCTCATCCCTCTCACCCTCCCTGCTTTAATACCCTCATCCCTCTCACCCTCCCTGCTTTAATACCCTCATCCCTCTCACCCTCCCTGCTTTAATACCCTCATCCCTCTCACCCTCCCTGCATTAATACCCTCATCCCTCTCGCCCTCCCTGCATTAATACCCCCTCCTGTCACCCTCCCTGCATTAATACCCCCTCCTGTCACCCTCCCTGCATTAATACCCCCTCCTGTCACCCTCCCTGCATTAATACCCCTTCCTGTCACCCTCCCTGCATTAATACCCCCTCCTGTCACCCTCCCTGCATTAATACCCCCATCCCTCTCACCCTCCCTGTATTAATACCCTCATCCCTCTCACCCTCCCTGTATTAATACCCTCATCCCTCTCACCCTCCCTGCATTAATACCCCCTCCTATCACCATCCCTGCATTAATACCCCCATCCCTCTCACCCTCCCTGCATTAATACCCTCCTCCCTCTCACCCTCCCTGCATTAATACCCTCCTCCCTCTCACCCTCCCTGCATTAATACCCTCCTCCCTCTCACCCTCCCTGCATTAATACCCTCCTCCCTCTCACCCTCCCTGCATTAATACCCTCCTCCCTCTCACCCTCCCTGCATTAATACCCTCCTCCCTCTCACCCTCCCTGCATTAATACCCTCCTCCCTCTCACCCTCCCTGCATTAATACCCTCCTCCCTCTCACCCTCCCTGCATTAATACCCTCCTCCCTCTCACCCTCCCTGCATTAATACCCTCCTCCCTCTCACCCTCCCTGCATTAATACCCTCCTCCCTCTCACCCTCCCTGCATTAATACCCTCCTCCCTCTCACCCTCCCTGCATTAATACCCTCCTCCCTCTCGCCCTCCCTGCATTAATACCCTCCTCCCTCTCGCCCTCCCTGCATTAATACCCTCCTCCCTCTCGCCCTCCCTGCATTAATACCCCCCTCCTCTCACCCTCCCTGCATTAATACCCTCCTCCCTGCATTAATACCCCCTCCTCTCACCCTTCTTGCATTAATACCCCCCTCCTCTCACTCTCCCTGCATTAATACCCTCCTCCCTCTCTCCCTCCCTGCATTAATACCCTCCACCCTCCCTGCATTAATACCCTCCACCCTCCCTGCATTAATACCCTCCTCCCTCCCTGCATTAATACCCTCCTCCCTCTCACCCTCCCTGCATTAATACCCTCCACCCTCCCTGCATTAATACCCTCCTCCCTCTCACCCTCCCTGCATTAATACCCTCCACCCTCCCTGCATTAATACCCTCCCTGCATTAATACCCTCCTCCCTCTCACCCTCCCTGCATTAATACCCTCCACCCTCCCTGCATTAATACCCTCCTCCCTCCCTGCATTAATACCCTCCTCCCTCCCTCCCTGCATTAATACCCTCCTCCCTCCCTGCATTAATACCCCCATCCCTCTCACCCTCCCTACATTAATACCCTCATCCTCTCACCCTCCCTGCATTGATACCCCCTTCTCTCACCCAGCCTGCATTGATACTCCCCTCCTCTCACCCAGCCTGCATTGATACTCCCCTCCTCTCACCCAGCCTGCATTAATACCCCCCTTCTCTCACCCTTCCCTGCATTGATACCCCCCTCGCTCTCACCCTTCCCTGCATTGATACCCCCCTCGCTCTCACCCTTCCCTGCATTGATACCCCCCTCGCTCTCACCCTTCCTGCATTGATACCCCCTCGCTCTCGCCCTTCCTGCATTGATAGCCCCCTCGCTCTCACCCTTCCTGCATTGATACCCCCTCGCTCTCACCCTTCCTGCATTGATACCCCCCTCGCTCTCACCCTTCCTGCATTGATACCCCCCTCGCTCTCACCCTTCCTGCATTGATAGCCCCCTCGCTCTCACCCTTCCTGCATTGATAGCCCCCTCGCTCTCACCCTTCCTGCATTGATAGCCCCCTCGCTCTCACCCTTCCTGCATTGATAGCCCCCTCGCTCTCACCCTTCCTGCATTGATAGCCCCCTCGCTCTCACCCTTCCTGCATTGATACCCCCCTCGCTCTCACCCTTCCTGCATTGATACCCCCCTCGCTCTCACCCTTCCTGCATTGATACCCCCCTCGCTCTCACCCTTCCTGCATTGATACCCCCCTCGCTCTCACCCTTCCTGCATTGATAGCCCCCTCGCTCTCACCCTTCCTGCATTGATAGCCCCCTCGCTCTCACCCTTCCTGCATTGATACCCCCTCGCTCTCACCCTTCCTGCATTGATACCCCCCTCGCTCTCACCCTTCCTGCATTGATACCCCCCTCGCTCTCTCCCTTCCTGCATTGATACCCCCCTCGCTCTCACCCTTCCTGCATTGATAGCCCCCTCGCTCTCACCTTTCCTGCATTGATACCCCCCTCGCTCTCACCTTTCCTGCATTAGTACCCTCCCTCTCACCCTCCCATCATTAATACCCCCTCTCTCACCCTCCCTGCATTAGTACCCCCTTCTCTCATCCAGCCTGTCCCTCACCCTGCAATACCCCCTTCTCTCACTCACCCTTAATTACCCCCTCCTCACCCTCCCTGCAGTCATATCCCCCTCTCTCCCCCACCAACCCTCCTGCTGTCCTGAGTGTTATGTCTCTCATGTAACTGTCACATTGCCCAGTATCAGCTCAAACTCTGTCACCCGGGGTTGTATGTGGTTTGCCCCCTAATTCACTCTTAAGGTCTCTCTTCTGCGCAAGTCTTTTTTTCTGCTTGAATTATGCAACATTGTATCATTCCGTCACAGTGCTACACTTTCTGTTTATTATATACTGTATATAGTCATTCAGACTCCCCAGTCCGTGCATGATCTTTCTCCCACATTGTGTTATCATTGTGTAATGTCCTCTGTTCTGCTGTTCTCCAGTGTATTCCTCAAAACGTTACTGTGTGGTGAATACTCCTGAATACTCATTCACTAAGCTCTGCATTGTCTGCACATTATTATACTGCTCCATCTGCTGTCCTGATTTATATTCCTTTAGTCTTTGTTGTGTCTATGCTTCTTACATTTTGTTTTCTCTCCTTTTCAGTCTTCTCTGTAAACTTTGCCTGCTAGACTCCCTGCCCTGGCACCCTCTGCTTGGTGATGTTTCCTCTGGTATCAACCCTAAAGTTCTTGTGGCTACTGGTGTTCCTGCTGCGGTGCTGTAGGACAAGCCTCGCTGAGCTGAAAGTCCGCGTGCGTCTGGAAGACGGACAGGTAGCAGAAGAGAGCCTGCAGGCGGACAGTGAGAGAGACTGTGTCACTCTGGAATTCCGGAAGGCAGATGGAACTTTTATTACCTACCTGGCCGACTTCAAACAGGTGAGTCTGACAGATGTGCATGCGTTTACGTCACACGAGCCTCTGGTGTGTAACAAACATGGAAGAGGGTTCATGGGATTGGGGACTTTAAAATATAACAATATTAAATAATAAAACTGCTAATTCAGCAGGCACGAGTTTCTGAGGCAGGTGAGGTCTATAGATGGAATTAAGTATTGCACACTGATAACACATCACAAGTATATTCTACACTCGTGCTATTAGGGATGGACTGGGGCTGTCTAACAGCCTGGCAATGTGCTGTGCAGGCGCACTTGCGCACACAAAAAGGGGGTGTGGTCGCAGCATGCCACAAGTCACTGGGGCCTGGCTTCGCAGCACACCCGCCGTGTCTCGGCAGCCGAGCAGAGTGCCTGGGAGGCGGAGCTGCTCGGCCAGCCCCAATCTCTCTGCGTGGCTGGACCGGCTCATCCAGGCCATCAGATGGGCAGTCCGGCCCTGATATTAGTTGTATTATTCCGCCAATGGAAGTAAAAATAATAGCACCCCTTCTCTCTAAGGGGAAGATGCATCAAATGGGATTTTGATGTCAAACCTCCAAAAATTTAATTTTCAGAGTCATATGATGCATACACAAGTCCACACACCACAAAGGAGAGCTTATATGTTCCTGCATACGGCATTAATAAACGCTGATATGCATGCGATCGTTGGCAGGATACATCCTGCCTATTGAGAGAGAGAAAGTGGAGATAGAGAAAGTACCTAACTGTCATTTTACGGGCTGTGGGGGAGATTTATCAAAGCTTGGAGACAGATAAGGCACCAACCAATCAACTCTTGTCATTTTTTAAACACAGCCTGTAACATGGCAGCTAGGAGCTGATTGGTTGGTGCCTTATCTGTCTCCACTTTTTTTCTCTAAACTTTGATATATCTCCCCCTAACTCAATATATTCTCATAAATAAACGCGTGGAACCTATTGAAATACATGGCTGACCTGTCAATGGGTTTCTATGCAGCTCTACAGAATGTATTTAGGGGGACATTTACTACAGTGATCAGAGCGGAGAAGTTGGCCATGGCAACCAATCAGCACTGAAGTAACATCTATAATTTGCATACTATAAAATTATACAGAGCTTCTGATTGGTTGATGGGGCAACTTCTCCACTGGCTCACCGTTCTTATCACTGCTTTGTAAATGTCCCCCTTAGTGTTGTAATTCCCCTTTTGTAGTCCAGTCATTTCACGCGGAAATAAAATTGTCCGTCTCTTGTTATTGTACATATATGGCTTTTTGCCCTCAGGCTAAATTTCATCTGTGCGAGGCTATAATTGCTGCTGTTAGTAGTATGGATTGTGCGGACCATTGTTGATTTATGCTGGTAACATTGTCGTTGGGGTTTACAGTCGTCAAAGCTGTTTAGCTGTAACGTGAGTTAGATAAAAAAAAAAAAAGTATTGTTTCAGAGATTTCTTTCACACCCTTCAATTGTTGACCAGAACTAGGACTTATACTGTAAGCCGTTCAGGCTTAATTGTCTTCTGAAAAGACTAACAGTTGACGGACTGTTTTATTGCTTAACGGCTGAGTACTACTTTATCAAAATAAAAAAACCTTTAAAAATTGAGTATAATTTCTATAATCTAAAAAAAAAAAAAAAAAAAAAAAATTGGACTGCAGTCAATAGTTGTATACTCGCTACTAAAGTGAATCCAAAGGCTCTTGCTCTGTCACTTTTTTCACAATTGGTTTCTGTATTTGCACAGCGTAGAAGCAAGTATACATCACCTCTGTGTCATTTTCACAACCGTGCGAAGGTTTTCTGATACCCAATACAAGGTATTGGTGCGTAGTGTTTAAACCCCCTGGTGACCCTGTTAAAGCAAGCAGTGGTAATCTGCACGTACACTTAATTATAGACCGTTCAGTTATTTTCTTGTGCACGGTCACATTATTATGATCACCTCCTACGTTTGACGTCAGCAGCGCGTAGCCCATGAAGTACGTCACGTGTCGTGCGCTGCTTGGTGGGTATGTAAGGTGTGTAATAGGTCGTCTGCACACATATCGCTCATTACGGTCATGAGTAAAAGGGGTGATTTATCAGAGTTGCAAAAAGGGATAATTATCTGCTTTCGTGCCAGGGGTGGCAGTATTTCTGACACAGCGCAGTGTGTGATCTGTTTGCGTGCTGCTATGGTGATGGTGTATCCTGACTAGACAAATGGCATCATTGCGTATAACCGACGTGGAAACTGCGAAGCACCACGTGCCACTGATGTGAGAGGTGAACGTCGGCTAAGAAGGTGCGTCAGGGCCGACCGACACGCCACAGTGGAGCAGCTCACCGTCACAGTGAACCTGGGAGCTAACTGACGTGTGTCTAAAATGACCGTTCAGCCCATCTAGCTGCTGCCCGTGCTGCACACGGCGGTTACTCTGGCTATTAGCTGGAGGTCATATAAATGTGACTCGACCGTGGAGGATTGCTGGCAAGTAATATTCTACACTATGTTATAGAAACGACCTTTTCTGACTTGTTTGTATAAAAATGAAAGTTGCCTTTAAAATGTCTTTTATAACAATCACAAGCTTGTTCAGCTTTCTTTATTGTATGTCTGTCCGCCACACCCAAAGAGAATCTGTTTCATGTAGCTTCTGTATCCTCTATAAAGTCGTCCTTTTATTGTGCGTCTCTTATCACTCCACGTTCGGACATTTAATAGCTATACTGTATTCCAGGGGCGGATTGGGAACAAAAAGCGGCCCTGGAAAAATGTTGTACTAGTGGCCCCACATGGGCAGCACCAGAGGTGTAAGGTCTAGCCATGGGCCATGGCAGCAGCACCCTCCCCCCAAGACTTTCCAGATAGTGGGCATGTCCAGCATCAAGGGGAAGTTGAAAGGAAATAAAATTCAATATTATGAGCACATTATATGATACACCTTCAGAATTTAGGAAACTATAGAATTCTTCAGAAAGATATATTTTCTTGCTTATTACACCAACCATATCCCAATCACTATTCACTCAATCTTATATGTCTGCCAAGCAGGCAGACAGAGCATACACTAGATCATCTGCAATCACAGGCTAAGTAGCAAAGTCATTTTCATATATGCAAATTATTTTCAGTTTATTCATTATGTCTATAAAAAGAACCACATGTCCTTAAACAAAACAGGCCCCACGGGTGCATCGGCACACCGGGAACCTTCCCTGTAGGCCCTATGGCCAATCCGGGTGTGGTTCGTTTTATCAACAGTGTTTAGGTCAACAATGTTTAGGTCGACCCCTAAAGGTCGACAGTCACTAGGTCGACATGGTTTCTAGGTCGATGGGTCTAAAGGTCGACATGAGGATTTTATTTATTTTTTTGTGTCGTTTTCTTCGTAAAGTGACCGGGATCCCAAATTAGTGCACCGCGTCCCCTCGCATGGCGAGCGAATGGTGCTTTCGCTCCGCTACCGCTTCGCTCGGCACACTTTACCGTTCCAATCGTAGTCCACGTGGATCGTTAAGTATGAAAAAATCCAAAAAAAATAAGTGAAAAACTCACGTCGACCTTTAGACCTGTCGACCTAGAAACCCTGTCGACCTTCCATCCATGTCGACCTAGTGACTGTCAACCTAAACATTGTCGACCTAGACACTGTCGATCTTCAGACCGGATCCCGGCCAATCCGCCTCTGCTGTATTCGCAGTCGGCAAACGACTTGTTTTTTTTTATTTAATTTTTTTCCATTTACTTAATTTTGTGAGCCAAATGAAAAAGGCGCAAGGTTGTGTTATTTAGAGCAACAGATGTTCTCCGCATGTTATAAGCTGTACAGTTGTTATGTGCTGTGTTTGTGAAACAGTCTTGTGCTTTAAAGACAGTATAGCTTTTTTTTTTAAGTAGATGAAGACTGAATTTTCTTCCACGTGGCTACATCTGGGCCACAGCTGCATCTTTCTGAAATATGTAATTGAGCAGCAGATTATATGATTGGTGCTGCGTATTTGTGAAGAGAAAAGTGGGATTCTCATGTGACCTGATGTTTGTTCAGTCCAAAAAAAAAACAGTGCAAACTATTGTCCAGTTGCCAAATGTAGAGATGGTAGCAGATTTCCGACAAAGAATTAAACTTCTTTATTCTGTGAATAGCGAGACCTACTTTGCTCCTAGTTATACAATTTCACAAAGACAAGGGACATTTTATGAAACAAATTGGGCAAAAATAATCCAGAAAGGCTACAAAATCTGCTATGCGTATAACAGTTTTTTTTTCTGACCTTACCCCTCCCCCCAATTTCCCTTTTTTTTTTTTTTTTTTTGTATTGCGGATTTTTATCTTCTACTGTCGTAAACAGTTATAACTAAAATACAGCAGAAATGCACCTATTTCATAATAGTGTTGTCTGTGCCAAAAGTGATCATTGGCAGTAAAAATGCAGACGCTGGGTCGTGTAGTGCTATTTGGAGGGTCTAGGGGCGACTCCCGATGAGTTGGCTCTCAATTTAGAAATATTTATGTATCTGCTATTATCATGTAG